>NC_083574.1:11464420-11639420 GCF_027579695.1 Neoarius graeffei
ACGCAATTTTGATAAAATATATAGCAAAAAGTAAATGGGTCAGTGTTTGTTAACCCATCTGAGCAGTGAAACAAGGCAGTGTTAATTTGTCTAGGGTTGCATGTAGCAGACATCAGACATAAAACGCAATAACAGAGGCTAGAAAGAAATGGGACACAGAAATAAATAAACAAGGTTCCATACCAAGGCTGGGTACAGTGTTTGTGATAAAAGACAGATCCAATTTAACACGACTCACAGCTTACTTTCTTGTTAAAATGTGCAAAGGTCTCCACCATCTCATACCGCCTTGCACTGAAGGACTTAAGCGTGCCGTCCAAAATGGCTGCGTCACGTGACTTGGTCACGTGAGTGAAATACCTCAATATATACAGTAGTTCTGAAGGCATCCATGAACTGAAATGTTACAAAATACATTATATACCCAAAAGTTTGTAGACATCTGACCATCACACCTGTTGCCGCAATGTTGAAAGCACAATTGTATAGAATGCCTTTGTATGTTGTCGCATTACAGTTTCCCCATAGCCATATTCCTAAACCTAGTGGAAGGTCTTCCCAGAAGAATGGAAGTCAAAATGCACAGATGTGTGTTTTGGTCAGGTGTCCACGACAAACTTTTGGGATGACCCTCAACCAAAAGTAAAATTCAAGCATTTTAAATCATAAATACAGTGGTGCTTGAAAGTTTGTGAAACCTTTAGAATTTTCTATATTTCTGCATAAATATGGTCTAAAACATCATCAGATTTTCACACAAGTCCTAAAAGTAGATAAAGAGAACCCAGTTAAACAAATGAGACAAAAATATTATACTTGGTCATTTATTTATTGAGGAAAATGATCCAATATTGGGGCGGCACGGTGGTGTAGTGGTTAGCGCTGTCGCCTCACAGCAAGAAGGCCCGGGTTCGAGCCCCGTGGCCGGCAAGGGCCTTTCTGTGCGGAGTTTGCATGTTCTCCGCATGGGTTTCCTCCGGGTGCTCCGGCTTCCCCCACAGTCCAAAGACATGCAGGTTAGGTTAATTGGTGACTCTAAATTGACCGTAGGTGTGAATGTGAGTGTGAATGGTTGTCTGTGTCTATGCGTCAGCCCTGTGATGACCTGGCGACTTGTCCAGGGTGTACCCCGCCTTTCGCCCGTAGTCAGCTGGGATAGGCTCCAGCTTGCCTGCGACCCTGTAGAACAGGATAAAGCGGCTAGAGATAATGAGATGAGATCCAATATTGCATATCTGTGAGTGGCAAAAGTATGTGAACCTCTAGGATTAGCAGTTAATTTGAAGGTGAAGTTAGAGTCAGGTGTTTTCAATCAATGGGATGACAATCAGGTGTGAGTGGGCACCCTGTTTTATTTAAAGAACAGGGATCTATCAAAGTCTGATCTTTACAACACATGTTTGTGGAAGTGGATCATGGCACGAACAAAGGAGATTTCTGAGGACCTCAGAAAAAGCGTTGTTGATGCTCATCAGGCTGAAAAATGTTACAAAACCATCTGTAAAGAGTTTGGACTCCACCAATTCACAGTCAGACAGATTGTGTACAAATGAAGGAGATTCAAGACCATTGTTACCCTCCCCAGGAATGGTCGACCAACAAAGATCACTCCAAGAGCAAGGCGTGTAATAGTCGGCGAGGTCACAAAGGACCCCAGGGTAACTTCTAAGCAACTGAAGGCCGGTCTCACATTGGCTAATGTTAATGTCCATGAGTCCACCATCAGGACAACACTGAACAACAATGGTGTGCATGGCAGGGTTGCAAGGAGAAAGCCACTGCTCTCCAAAAAGAATATTCCTGCTCATCTGCAGTTTGCTAAAGATCACGTGGACAAGCCTTAATTTCTTAATTTCCCTGAGGGAACCCTCCCAAAGGGATCAATAAAGTTTTATCTAATCTAATCTAAGCCAGAAGACTATTGATAAAATGTTTTGTGGATGGATGAGACCAAAATAGAACTTTTTGGTTTAAATGAGAAGCGTTATGTTTGGAGAAAGGAAAACACTGCATTCCAGCATAAGAACCTTATTCCATTTGTGAAACATGGTGGTGGTAGTATGATGGTTTGGGCCTGTTTTGCTGCATCTGGGCCAGGACGGCTTGCCATCATTGATGGAACAATGAATTCTGAATTATACCAGCGAATTCTAAAGGAAAATGTCAGGACATCTGTCCATGAACTGAATCTCAAGAGAAGGTGGGTCATGCAGCAAGACGACAACCCTAAGCACACAAGTCGTTCTACCAAAGGATGGTTAAAGAAGAATAAAGTTAATGTTTTGGAATGGCCAAGTCAAAGTCCTGACCTTAATCCAATTGAAATGTTGTGGAAGGTCCTGAAGCGAGCAGTTCATGTAAGGAAACCCATCAAATCCCAGAGTTGAAGCTGTTCTGTACGGAGGAACGGGCTAAAATTCCTCCAAGCCGGTGTGCAGGACTGATCAACAGTTACCGGAAACATTTAGTTGCAGTTATTGCTGCACAAGGCGGTCACACCAGATACTGAAAGCAAAGGTTCACATCCTTTTTCCACTCGTAGATATGTAATATTGGATCATTTTCCTCAATAAATAAATGACCACGTATAATATTTTTGTCTCATTTGTTTAACTGGGTTCTCTTTATCTACTTTTAAGACTTGTGTGAAAATCTGATGTTTTAGGTCATATTTATGCAGAAATGTAGACAATTCTAAAGGGTTCACAAACTTTCAAGCACCACTGTACCTTCAAAAGTGAAAAAGAAAGGAAATGTACAGTTGGATTTCATTCCAAGCGTGGCAAAGATATTTTGACAGCCAGGGTCTGATCGCAGACTGAATTTATTAGATGTGTCCATTTAGCTGCTGCAGGTAGCTGTGGATCATAGCCTGAGATTAACTGCATGAGCAAATCACATTTGACTAGGTTTTTGGACAAACTTTCTTTTGGCAAACTGACTGTTCTTACTGTCGAATTTGCTATCCTGGCTCCTTCCCTGATGTGATATTTGCAGGCAGAGGTCAGTAACAGTGCTGAAAACCGGAGTTCAGATCAGCCTCCGAACATGGCCGCTCCAGACTACAACTCCCAAGCACCACAGTGCCCCTCATCTCCAGAATACTAACAAGTGCACCTGTCTCCTATTTGCCAGTAATTACTACCCTATATTGCTAGGTTTCACGTGACATCACATCCACCTCATTAGTTATTCAAAACTTTAGCTGGTGGTCTACCAAAGCTCAGTTGACAAAGCGTTTGTACGTAGAAGGTGCATTGCTCGCATGAAAAATGCCTTACGCTTGTGTTGTTTAAGGTTGTTCGAATCGATCAAACCGTGAAACTGATAAAAGTTTCTTCAGGGTTCCCCGTGAACTAATAAAAAAGGGTGAACGAACACAGGATTTCACAAAAAGACGTCAAGAAAGGTGGCTTTTGAACCTCTGACTGAAATCAAAGGGAGCCGAGTCGAAGCATGCTCGAGTTTGCAGTGATCACTTCGTGAAAGGTTTGTATCCCTCTCAGCTCTGTCCTTAGTGTTTTCCAAGTACTTTTCTTGCTATGTGTTGTTATTTTACGGTACTTTTTTTCGTCATGAAGCACTAAAGTCCCCAGCTGTTTCCTCCTCACAAAGTCCACATGCATGAAGGTCGCGACAAAATTCTTCCCCAGCCGTACAGTTACAACACGCCGTGATCACTTCTCGGTCTTGTTTAACTAAGATCCAGGTCTTTAAAGGGGTTTCTGATGATCTTTGTGAATGATTTCCCTGAGAGATAAGAGTGAATACAAGTGAGAATCAAGCAAACTGTTGTTTGTTTGTAAGCCTCCATACTCTTCCACGCTTTCGTCTGTTTTGCCGTGTAGAAGGACATCTGCAACACCAGATAGTTCGAGATGTCGGGGAACTCGACTGAAGGGTAGTTTTTGAGATCATATGACAAATCCTTCTTTCCCAGATTGTAGGGGTCGATTCCATTGCACATAGCAATCTTCTGAATATATCTAAAGCATACATGTCAACCCCTCACGGCTCTCACCTGTACTCCCTGGTAAAGAAATCCATAATTTGCATACCAAATCTCATCTCATCTCATCTCATTATCTCTAGCCGCTTTATCCTTCTACAGGGTCGCAGGCAAGCTGGAGCCTATCCCAGCTGACTACGGGCGAAAGGCGGGGTACACCCTGGACAAGTCGCCAGGTCATCACAGGGCTGACACATAGACACAGACAACCATTCACACTCACATTCACACCTACGGTCAATTTAGAGTCACCAGTTAACCTAACCTGCATGTCTTTGGACTGTGGGGGAAACCGGAGCACCCGGAGGAAACCCACGCGGACACGGGGAGAACATGCAAACTCCACACAGAAAGGCCCTCGCCGGCCACGGGGTTCGAACCCAGACCTTCTTGCTGTGAGGCGACAGCGCTAACCACTACACCACCGTGCCGCCCCCATACCAAATCCATAGTAATAGTTCATGCATAATAAAAATGTATCAGATCTTACCTAATACCTAATGTCAGATACAACCTTTGTTGGCTTTTGCGTGAAGAAATTAATTGACGGCTGTCTCTTTTTCTGGTTTGCATTCTTCACATGCATTTGAGATTTCATGTGTTCCCTCACGTCGTAAATTCCAGAGGCAAACACTTTCACGTCTCTACAACAAATTATGCAGTTGACATACTCAGCACCCATTTTGGAAGCGATAATTATTCCATTGAATGTTTCTGTCCATTCGGGAAGAAAGCGACCTCCAGTTTTAGATGTTTTGAGTTTTTTCTTCGGTGGTGCCGACATCTTGACCTCTTGACCTGTCTATTGTTACGCTACATGTGCTGTTATTTCCCGCTCGGTGTGCAGGAAAATCACAATTATGCAAGGCTGACACTTGCACGATTCCGTGGCACGCATTGGCACGACTCGAGTCGTGCCAGTGCGCAAACTAGTCGTAAACTGGCATGAAGTGTGCGTAAACCCGTCGTGACTGCGTGCCATGTCGGGATGAGAATTTTGAAATGTTCAAAATTTTGGTCACGACAAAATTTCGCGACCGGGTCGTGAACTATGCGTAAACTGTTTGCGATCTCGTCGTGAACTCGTCGTGAACTCGTCGGGACGATGCGGAAGGATGCGTGCCAGTGTGTGGAAGTGCGCGCCATGCCACGACTGTCACGAACTGCCACGAATAGTTCACGAACAGCTCACGTCGAGTTCACGAGTAGTTCACGACATGTTCACAAATTGGTGCGCGTCGCAGCGTGGCCATGCCTTCCCACTGACACGGTCACGCATTGATGGCACGAGCAGTTCACGACTAGTTTACGCACTTCACGAACAGTTTGCGCATGGCACGAGCAGTTCACGACGAGTTCACGAGCAGTTCAATGGCTAGAGCAGCTGCCAGGTATAGGCATCTTCTCTTTTCTGCAATGATTGTGTCTCTGGTATTCAGCATGTTGTCTCTTCCACAGCCAATTCAAAAATGACCAGGGGTTGGGGAGGCCCCCTTTTTATATGGCGTGCCCAAGTCGGCACGACACCGTCCGAATTGCGCAAACTCGTCGTGCCAATGCGGGAAGTGCGTAAATTATGCGCAAACTATGTGTGAACTCGTCGTGCCAGTTCGTGAATGTGGACGGGCACGCATTCGTGAACTCGTCGTGAACTAGTCATGAACAGTGCGGGAGCCTCCCAGTTCGTGCCCCAAAATGGCATGACTTCCCAAGACAAAAGTCGTGGCCAAAAGTCGTGCAAGTGTCAGCCTTGCATTACGCATGCTCAGACATTCAGAATGGCTTGTTATTACTAGCGGAAGTACCGGTTGAGTAATTCTAAATGTAGAAAATGGTGGCTCCCATGCATTTTCGTATTTCATGACGATTTTTTGATGGTAATAAATCAAAATAATTTTAAGGTGAAAATGTAGAAAAATCTGTAGTTGAATACCACTACGCCTGTACCATTTCATGCCAAAATCTGTAGGGAATATGGGAAATCCGTAGGGGTTGACATGTATGCTAAAGCGAGCAGTGGCTTCTAGATTACGAGCATACTCTAATAAGTTATCACTAGTTGTTTGCAGTACGGTAGCCGTTTAGACCACCAGCTATTTCACTTCCAGTAAAACTGCTAAGAAAAGTCACGTTACCGAAACCCAGCAATAAGCTCAGCAGTCACAAACACCCATTGTGAAGTATCATTCTGTGTCTCCGTACCTGATCATACCCAGCCTTCTGACTTCCTGTCTGACTACTCGTGTTTTGACTCTGTTTACATTTATTTTCCAACTCTGTTTCCTTGCCGGCCCTTTGACCTCCCATTAGTTGATCAACCGACTGACCCGTGCCCATCCCTGACTACGTCTTCAGCTTACTGATTTGGATTTGTTGACAGTGTGCAATGCACCCGTTCTCCCCTGAACCTGCATCTGTAAGTGCCTGCACCCTGACAGCAGATCCCAAGACATGGTGAAAAAGTAGCTTAAATAAAAGATGTATTATATTTTGGGAAAATGCTTTATATTTGTTTTCTCGAGATGCCAAGGCACACTACTGGCGTAAAAACCCAAATGACATTTTAGTCAAATCCAAAATTTTGGGCCACAGTGACAGGTTTTCCCAGACCATCAAACATAATAGTTCATCTTAGTCCAAACAAATAACCCTCTATGAAGCAAAAAAACAAAACAGCATGCCACTTGGGACTCTGGATAAATATTGTATGGATAAGATCTAGACAAGCAATTCTATAATTTGGGACGGATCCTTGAGGAGTTTGGATTCCCAAAGCAGATTTCCTGGGAGGATGCAAAACGGGAGCCCGTTTTCGAGAACCATCCACCTACGCATGCCCTCCCTCATCCCCATGCCTTGTGTATTTGTGAGTGCGTGTGTGTTATAAATTGCCCTCTGGGGCCAGTCAGTAATTAAATCCAGATTGGCTGCATTGTGTAGTGGGGTGATATATTCTTACTGCGCTATAGATTAGAGAGAGAAGGTCAGTATTGTGAACAGGTGATTTACTCTGCTAAGTTTAGAACCGCCTGTAAAAATCAGTCTTGGAAGCTGATAAACAACTAATTCCAGTCACACACACAGGTTTGTCTTACTGAGGACCTTCCAATGACTATTACTGATGGAAGAAATTAATGCTATACCTAAAGCTAACCTTAACGAAAAGGAAATGCTTTGGCTATTTTACGGGTTTTTTTTTTTTTTTAAATAAAAACCAAATGTCCTTACAAGGTCAAAATCGCCAATCTTTGTGGGGACCGAGCTGTAAACCCCCACCCCCACCCACACTCCCACAAGTTTGAGATTTATATCCAAGCATTCAGTCCTCTATTTCCACGAAGAACCACCAGCCTTTTTTGTGGGCAAACCAAGCTACACTGAATAAATACTAATTACAGGGGAAATTATATACACAGCTGCCTGGGATGCTTGAGCTACGTTATGGATGGATTAGCACAGGCAGGCACACACACACACACACACGAAGCACTGACAGTAATTGGAATTCTTCAAAGTAAGCAGGGTATCCACTGTTACGGCTGCCCGTCGGCCTGCGGTATATTTAGCACCATGTTCCTGACACCATTCGCTCTTGTTGAGATTTAAAACCCAAGAGGACGGTAGACACTTCGGAAGATTACGCCCCTGCTCGCCACTAATGACATTTGTTCTTCCAATCTCAATGTTCCCCCCACATTGGCTGATGTCACAAACCCTGGGAACTGAGATTACACACACAAGCAGGCCTGGTGCTGGGGAAGGGCCCTGATAAGTCATAATGGATGTGCCATCAGTCCGAGCCATTCCCTTCATTTCTCTGCACATCACGCTTGGCTCTCGACTGTCGCAGATGTTTGGCAGACACGTCTGTCTGGGCTAAAGGATGAGTCTGCTTCTCTCCTTTCTCGCTGGGAGTCTGATAAAGAAGTAGAGCTGGACTTTTGTAGCACAGAAAGTAAAGGAAATGGACAGTGGAAGCCCTATTTTTCCAATTTCTTTTTTCCTTTTGCAATAAAGCAACAATTAACCATTACAGGAAGTCTGTCTCACTCAAAACCTTTTCAAACTACAACCAGTTGTTTAATGACATGCATAATGTGACACAATCTGACTTCTAATTATCTATAAAATGAACATTTTAGCAGGTAGCTCGATGCTATATTGTATAATGTTTGGTTTGGGTTTTTTGTAATTATTGATTCTAATTGGTCAGAAGGGTTTGATTCATTTTCTATCAAAGCACATCTGACAGTAGTTCCTGTGCAAGGCAAATCGCAGGTTTATAATAATGTGCTCATTCGAATACATTATTGTTTTTCTGGTAAAAGCCCGTTCACAGGGACTAGTGAAGAATTTTATATAGAAAAACACGATCAACTGTGAGCTACTGCTCACTTACGTACACCCCCCCGCTCTCGCTTACATCAGAATGCAAGCAATCGAAGGAATAGGACACTTATTATGAATGTTGACTTCAACAAATAATTAACCCTGAAACAAGTAAGTAAAGAGCAGTGTTCTCCTCAGGGATTTCAAATAGCATCCTGGTAAACTGTCATTTTGAAATAGCATTTTGCTTCTTGAAATGGTGTCAAAATCCACCCTATAGGTTTCATAAATTCATTCAGTTGGTAAACAGGAAGTCGATGTGCGACAGACCTGAAAACGGTATGCACGGTATAGAACCCCAAGCTGAAACTCAGTACTGAATATTAAGCAGTTATGATTTGTAGTTGCTGAGAAAAATGTTACGAAATTTTGTAAATCCACGCTATATGTTTCATAAATACATTCAGTCAGTAAACAGGAAGTTGATGTGCGACAGACCTGAAAACGGTATACACGGTATAGATCCCCAAGCTGAAGTTTGGTACCAAATATCAAGCAGTTGTGATTTGTAGTTGCTGAGCCAGTATACCTCCCTCCTTTGGAGAGGGAGTATAATAGAGTTTTCGGTGAGATGTTAATTTAGCATTTTTGGAAGGAGTCTCCAGTGTCAGTGCTTTGTACCAGTCAGAAAAAAGCTGTTACTTTACATTTTCCAACACAGGAAAGGAAAAAAACAGGAGTTTACATTTCCCAATTTATAATCCACATTTTTGATTCAGCATAGGATTTTATTTTATTTATTTATACCAGATGCCCTTTCTGACACAACCCTCCCCAATCTATCTGGGCTTGGGACAAAGTATGCACTGGCTTGTGCAGCCCCAGTGGCTGGGTATTTTTACCTAATCTGCATGTCTCTGAACTGTACGAGGAAACCCAGAGTACCTCGAGAAAATCCATGCAAACTCCACACAGAAAGACCCCCATTCTAACCATGAGCTTTGAACTTGTAACCTTCTTGCTACAAGGCGCCAATGCTAAGCACTGCACCACCATGCCGCCCTGTTCTCTGAGTAAAATGAAAAGCAAAAACAGTTTTTTCTATTATTAATTTCAAGAGAGAACAAAAGAGACACTGGTAAGGGAACAACTGTTAATAGCTGTTATAACATACATAACAGGGACTAACTTGTTTCATAGATGTTCAAGAACACTAAATGTAAAAGCAGTATAAACTAGAAGAGCACTCAGTCCATTCCTCCGCCAAGCCACATATTATCAACATCAAAATCAAATCACTTGAACCTGGGATAATACTAAAGCTGTCCACCAAATTTGATCAAAATTCGTTCCCTACTTTTTGAGTTACGTTGGGAACAGACAAAAGAATCTTGGATCCACATACATATCCAGATTTGCATCAAAATCTAAATCAATTATTCCTTGGCCCATGACTCACCTTTCCTCAAAATTATCAAAATCTGTTAACTACTTTGAGTTATATTGGGAACAAACAAACGAAAAGTTGTGCAGAGCTTGATACTTGCGAAAATCACACATCATTCAGTTCTGATTGATAAGTACCCAAAATCAATAGGGAGTTTACGGTTCCATGAAAGAATCTTTCCTGAAAATTTAAAGTTAATTGGAACAGCAGTTCAGGAGCTATTGTGTTAACAGCACCGTTTTACACTCATTGACCTCTACAGATCAATCATGTTAATGGCCACAGAAAAAGAAAGAAAAACAAGGAGCTATGTTGTGCAGGGCAATGACATGGGCAAGTTACGCATGGCAGTCAAAACAGGTAATGGTTGTTCTGCAGCACAACCATGACATCTCCTGAGTCCATTGCCATCACTCACCATCGTTCCTTCTGACAGTATGGTATCCACAAAATAGTACCCATCAAGTTGATTTTCATGACCTTCAAACAAGGTCATAATTGGGTCAAGGTCAAAAGTCCCACACTACAATGTTCCCCGAGTCCATTGGTACCACTCACTAGGCTGTGCCCTTCTTTATTCTGGTAATTATAATGTTCACAAAGTAGTGCCCGTCAGCTCAAGTTTCATGATATTTTAAGTGTTTTTCATGACATTCAAACTAGGTCATATTTGGGTCAAGGTCAAATGTCTCATATGGGTGCACAACTATAATGTTCCACCGAGTCCATTGGTACTACTCACTAGGATGTACCATTGTTCCTTTTGGTACTTATGGTGGTGTTCACAAAGTAGTTCCCCTCAAAGTGTGACGGACGGACAGACAGAATGATTATAATGGGAATATGACGTGATTTTTTTTGGTGACATTATCAATTTTGCTCAAGATTTTATTTTATCGATCAAAAGGGGTTTTAATGGAGAACCCACAAAAAAAATTTATTAAATTCTGAGTTCAACTTTGAGTTATAGGCACTTGAAATGTTGGCACTAAAAACCGGTACTGTGACCTTGACCTTTTGGACCCCAAATTTTGCATTTGACCTTAGACTTAGGCCCAGAATCTCGTGAAATTTGACCTCGTTTTTCGACCTCAAGATGACAAAGGTATACAGTCGATGGTGTACTCGAAAGGGATTCAAAAATGCTTTCCAACGCCACCAGTCCCATCTCAATATGAATGCTGGTTCGGAAGTTATGGCCGATTAGGTGTTTTAACAAGATTTGACCTTGGTGACCTTGACCCACCAAAAACTAATGATGTCTGTGTGACAGGGCTTTACATTAGCACCCACCCACCCACCCGCCAAATGCGGGTAAAATTCGACTTTGGCGGGTAATAACTTTAGTCTCACTAAACACTTTGGCGGGTGGTTTATTCTGTGGTATGACAATATATTTTAATTGTAGTTTTCTCTGAAGGCTTGTGATATAATAAACGCATTGCAATGTAATATTACGCGCCTACAACTCCCATGAGCACCTGCATAAACATTCTGACACAACATGTAAGAATTGTTGAGGACGTTCGTTAACGGCTCAGATAAAATCAATGATACCGTAACCTGCGGTTAATGAACGAAGTAACAAAGTTGCTGACGACTGACAAGTGCACTATGTGGCAGCATATCGCTGGAGTTTCAAACCCTGCTGCTCAGGAAAAAAGGGGCAGAGATGATCAGGGCCGGGGCAGCATTTTAAAATCACAGCGGTCCGTGATGCGCAAAGCGCACGCCAAAAAATTTTCGAAATGAGAGGGGTGAATTACACATCACACAAGAGATCTATTCCTGAAATTACTTTTAATGGTGTTTGAACTGAATATCATCAGTTTTGAAAAAAAATCATGCATGTGGCAAGAGTAAGAATAATTTAAGCTTGTTTAATGGTTTGATCTGGCCCAAGCAATGAGGACAAAAGATACCCGAACCATGTAGCCTATGGAACTAAGATACATTAACAATCTGGCATCCATTACACCTACACAAAAAAAAATTCTGAGAAAAAAAATCAGTATACACCACCATGTTTTAGGCAAAGTTATCCAAGGCAAACATAAGTTGAAACTTTCCACTCTATTGCTTTGGCTTATCAAATGATTTATTTTTAAAATCACAAACAAGGCAGGCTACAACTGCACTGCTTTGAAAATGTAAATTTAACAGCTTGATGAAAGTGCGCTGATGGTGACCATGGAAACCCCGTGTCTCCTGCACTGCGTTCCTCTGCCGAGTCGCACACTCATTCGCTTTTGTGTTCTTGGTCTCAGAGCTGCGCGCACCAAACAGACACAGAAGACAGAATCAACGTTTAACATAATTAACAATGCACTTTTTACGGAGATGTTTTAATGTTGTTCTCTTTTTTTTTTATCCAGTTGAATATTTAGCGTACAAATGTATTTTCAGCTCTTAATGACCGAGGTCCAGACCGCGGGGGCCTCAGAGCTGGCTGCGGCCATGGAGATGAACAAGACACTAATAGGAAGATAAGACAGTTCAATGACAAATGGAAGTTCGGGTGAGATTGGCTAGTTCATAGCAAAACCGAAAATACCATGTGCTGCAAAGACTGTAGAAAGTATGGCAAAGACAGGCACCAGTAATTTTAAACTCGAAACTATAAAGGACCACGAAAAGTCAAATGCACACATCGGTACTATAACATCAAAACAGGCGAAGACGGCTGGTTCACTACAGGACAGCATTGCTTTCAAGTCCCTGGCTGTCATGAAGTCGTCTGAGCTGGAGAGGATGGAGCTGCTGTTTAGAAACGTTCACGCGATTGGAAAGAAGTTGATCCGCCCCAGCTATCAACTTATGGCCTGCTGGAAGCCTCAGGTCACGAAGACCATTTTTCATGGACCAATATTCAGACTCATCTGATGATGAATGTAATGAGGACGTTTCATGTCTCTCTCTACACATGTTCTCATACACACACACACACACACTATTAATATATAATATACATAATAATACTTGATAATACTTGCATATCAAAACATAAAATGTTTTTCAATGATAAATGTTTTGAATTGGACTTTTAATATTAGAATCAGTTCAGTTGTACTGAATGTTATTTTTCATATTATACAATATTTCATATTGTAAGAGGCTTGAATTTGAGTTCAATAAAGAGAATACTCTGTTTATATTTTTGTCTGAACTGGTTGCATGTTTTCATATAGGGAGCTACCTTAACAGCACTGAATACTTGAGTGCTACTGTAGAGATACATTATACGCTGCCATTCATAATTAAATCTAGATCTTCTGAACTTTAACATATCATGGTGAAGAAAAAACTGTGATTTCCTGGCAACAAAATTGCGGCTAGTGAAAAGGCTGAATGGCTAGTGACTCGGGAAAACCACTAGCCACAGTGGCCGGTGAGCAAAAAAGTTAATGTAAAGCCCTGCAATGTGACCCTAGTGAGTTGTCCTATGCATTTTGGCGAAGATTGGTCAAGAAATGACGATGCTGGGGGCGTCGTGGCTCAGGTGGTTAAGGCGCCATACCATGAATGCGGGCGACCCGGGTTCGATTCCGGCCCGAGGTCATTTCCCGATCCCTTCCCGTCTCTCTCTCTCTCCCCCGTTCATTTCCTGTCTCTACACTGTCCTATCCAATAAAGGTGCAAAAAGCCCAAAAAAATATCTTTAAAAAAAGAAATGACGATGCTAGAGCACTAACAAAAAAAAAAAAAACATACTTGCAAAATCTCCGATTTTTGCAAGTAACAAACGGGAGGCGAAAACATAACCTCCTCCAGCAAAGTTGGCAGAGCAGTTTCCTCACAAAAGTCAACATTTCTTGCACCAAATGCTTAGCAGCAATGCCTGAGAAAGGGGAGACAGATGTTTACTCAGTACAGCATGACTATTATCTGCAAATTACATGAGCCAAAACCTGTTGCAATATCAGCATTTTGCAGCTCAACATCCAACCCAAAGAAATGCGTCCTAATAAGCCATTAGCTAGTTGTGTAGGTTGGTTAAGCTAGCCAAATCTGTTGATATTTTACAGCATGTAAACTGGATATGGTCACTTTGTAGTTGAGTAGCACTTGCATGTTGTGTTACAAATCTAAATAGAAGGGCATTTGGTAGTGTGCATACCTCCGCCAAGCCACATGTCCCGATTTGCTTCAAATTCTAATCAATTGTTCCTTGGCCCATGGCTCATCTTTACTCAAAATTTCATCAAAATCCGTTGACTACTTTGAGTTATGTTGGGAACAGACAAACAAACAGGCAAAAACATAAGCTCCAACAAAAGTTGGCAGAGGTAAATATCTAAATGCTGCTACAGGCTATAGGTAATATAACATGTAAAGAGCATCTTGGCTGGATAGCTTTGGATCTAGACACATGTATAAATTAACATGAGCACGCCAGCTAGCTAGCTAATGAACCTAGCAAAATACTAGCCTGGCAAGTTACGTAGCCAACTAATGTTAGCATTCATAATTGAGGTGGTGCTCACTTTAGGATTGCAGACATATTTTAAAAAAGTAATCTGTAAAGTAGTTACAGTACTCAAGTAGTTTCACTAGATTTTTTTAAATTCACTAATATATATTTCCTATAATTTTATTGCACTCCATTTTTTATTACTGTTTATTCCTGACTCTCTCGCTCTTTTTGTGAGCTGCTGTAACATGTAAATTTCCCCAACGAGGGATGAATAAAGTTTATCTTATCGGAGATGACTTCTCTACCCAGTTATATGGTTGAACTCCTGCCTTACTTCCTGTTTAAGAAATTTATCTCATCTCATCATCTCTAGACACTTTATCCTGTTCTACAGGGTCGCAGGCAAGCTGGAGCCTATCCCAGCTGACTACGGGTGAAAGGCGGGGTACACCCTGGACAAGTCGCCAGGTCATCACAGGGCTGACACATAGACAACCATTCACACTCACGGTCAATTTAGAGTCACCAGTTAACCTAACCTGCATGTCTTTGGATTGTGTGGGAAACCGGAGCACCCGGAGGAAACCCACGCGGACACGGGGAGAACATGCAAACTCCACACAGAAAGGCCCTCGCCGGCCACGGGGCTCGAACCCGGACCTTCTTGCTGTGAGGCGACAGCGCTAACCACTACACCACCGTGCCGCCCCGAAATGTATCTCCTGATAGAAAAGGTAATTTGTAATGATACAGAGGAAGCCATGGCCTAATGCTTAGGGATTTGGCTTTGGGACCAAATGGTTGTTGGTTCAATTCCTTAGACCAGCCCGAATGGTTAAAGTACCCTTGAGCAAGGCACCTAACCCCCCAACTGCTCCCCAGGCTGCTCTAGGTGTATTGTATGTTGCTCTGGATAAGAGCGTCTGCTAAAATGAATGTATGGTAATATTATTGGTGTAAGTATAATTTGTTATGGTGTTTAGTCATGTGCTCAGCGCTGCTTTACTGCTCCATGGACCTATACAATAATGCAATGATAAGAAATGTACTGTATGTTGCTCTCTGCAGCATTGTGCATCATTAGGGACTTTATGATCATGTGTCTTTGTGTGTGTTTATATATATATATATATATATATATATATCAGGTCTGTCCTGTCTTCATCTGATATTGCTTCTTAATGGAGGTCACGTCGCCCAAAGTATACAACGATCCACTCGCTCTTTTATTTTGCACTGGAAGCCTGACATGGAAGAATATTGTTCTATAAATACAGCAGTATGTGCGTGTGTGAGAGTGTGTGTGTGAATATCACTGGGTAAAGTGGACCATAGCAAAGGCACATGACCTCATGCCTAGTATTATATATACACACTTTACTTTTTTTCCATAAAAGGCAATGTCCTTTGACTCAAAAGCAGCATGGAGGTGTCTCTATTCAGAGGACAAGCCAAGGTGAAGCAATCGAGAGAGAGATTAAGAGCAGAAAGAAAAATGAAGACACAAGCCCCGTTCACATACGAAACCTGTGAATGCATCCGGTCGAAACAACGTGCAATTGAGGTATTTCACCTGACGTCACAGGGTCACGTGACGCCCCGGTGTCCGCCATTTTGGACGGCAAGCTAGCTAATGTCAACAGCAGTAGCTGGTATGTTACTGTAGCAATGTTTACGTTCAGTCATTTGGATGACTGTTAAAACCTTTCAGTCTCAAGTTTTTCCTTTACTGGATTTACTAGTTTACTGAGCTAGCCAGGCTCCCGGCCGGCGTGCGCGCTAGCCAGGCTCAGTAAACTAGTAAATCCAGTAAAGGAAAAACTTGAGACTGAAAGGTTTTAACAGTCATCCAAATGACTGAACGTAAACATTGCTACAGTAACATACCAGCTATGATGTTGTTGACATTAGCTAGTGCTAACAGCTAGCTGCTAGTACACTGCTACAACTACACCGACCCTAATAATACAGTTCTTAGTCATTGCCTGGTAACAGCAAACTTATAACGGGCCATGTCTCAACAGACTAAGAAGTTATTTCAATGACATTTAATAACATTTTGTTTATCCTGAGGACCGAAAGTAAATGAAAATGTGAACAAACCTTAGCTGTAATCAGATGGCGACCACCGGCTCCAGGGACGACCCGCTGATGTAGGCATGTTACCCAGCCTGACACAAAATATTTGTAGGTATCCAAACTCGTATACGCTTTCAGATCAATACCTGTGTATGGCGATGGGTTTTTAACGACATAGGTATACAGATCATGTGGGCCGAAGTCAGGTAACGACGAGGGCTTCGTGTACTTCCGTACGTCAGTGAACAATCCTGGTGGAAGCAGGTAAACGTCGTTCTCTAAGCCTGCTAACCTCAATTTTTGCAAATACCTCTCCCTCTGCTCGCCCTGTAAATGCCCTACGTCGCTGGATAGTGAAGGTGTTTTCTGCATCTCGCTCCTTTTTCTTTTATGTTTTTCGTTTGTCGCCTTCCTCGCATTCAAACTGATTCGAGCCGTGCCGTCCAAAATGGTAGCATCACATGACTTGGTCACGTGAGTGAAATACCTCAATAGAGGACATTTTCAATCTTCCATAATGCTAAAGGAACGAGTGTTGTGTATTCGCACGTGACTGTATGTACGGTAACAGGATGCTACGGAGCACAAACCTCCACGAGGCACGTAAAACAAGCGAGACTGGGTATGATATACAGGACTATGCAAAAGTCTTAGCCCCCCCATACAAACTGTTATAGATTTCTATTTTATGGCTTGTACATTATCGAGTCAGTACAAAAACTTTTCAGAGTTCCAAACATTCATTATTTTTCTTCCCCAGCACAAAATTAAACGCTACAGAAAAAAAGTCTGTATCTGAGCAGCATAAGAGACAGCTTTTCAGAGTTAAAAAAGGAAAAAACATAATGAAGGCTACTGGGTTTTGGCGCAAAATTAAGAAGCAAGTGTGACAGTGTCCAGAAGAACTGTGGCTGGTTCTGCAAGATGCTCAGTAAAACCTACAGCTCATTTCCTTATAAAACTGCACTCATTTTACTTGAGATTACTTTTTTTTGTTGTTTTAAATCTCGAGTTCATTTCGTTTATTATGGCTTACTGTTTATAGTATTTTTTTTTTAAATGTTGAAACATTTCATTTCATTATTTTTAAGCCATTTTTGGTCTACAGCATTTCTTTACACGTGCCTAAGACTTTTGCACAGGACTGTATTTCCAAATGTTCATTCCAATTTACAGCCATATCTGCTGATGTTTTCTTTCTTTCTCGTTTTCAATTTGCCACCGGTCGCTTTACGCTGAGGCAGTATGAGTATTCGGATTCGCAATGTTCTGTGAGTGACAGATAAATAATAATCAACATAATGTACTGTCTTGATAAAAGGAACTGCGTTGTGCTGGAATGATTAGCCAAATAGCTCTTACGTCTTATCGTCCATGTTCCCATGACAACATGACGCCATGGAGCCCTTCAGTCCAGTCAGCGCATTCAGCTTCGTAATAGTGCTTTTTTTTTTTTTCCCTCTTCAAACCGGTGATTTGTCTGAGTAGCTGTTATTGGAAATTAATCAAAACACATTCAGACCAGTCAGAGTTGAGAATTCAGCAGTGCTAGGATATAGCAATAATTAATCGCAATATTTATGCCACCTTAATTCTGTTAAATATTTTTGGTCTGGGGTGGCACGGTGGTGTAGTGGTTAACGCTGTCACCTCACAGCAAGAAGGTCTGGGTTCAAGCCCCATGACCGGCAAGGGCCTTTCTGTGCGGAGTTTGCATGTTGTCCGCGTGGGTTTCCTCCGGGTGCTCCGGTTTCCCCCACAGTCCAAAGACATGCAGGTTAGGTTAACTGGTGACTCTAAATTGACCGTAGGTGTGAATGTGAGTGTGAATGGTTGTCTGTGTCTATGTGTCGGCCCTGTGATGACCTGGCAACTTGTCCAGGGTGTACCCCGCCTTTCGCCCGTAGTCAGCTGGGATAGGCTCCAGCTTGCCTGCGACCCTGTAGAACAGGATAAAGCCGCTAGAGATAATGAGATGAGGTTTTTCATCTGTTGGCTGAAAAATTAGAAACCAAATAAAGTTTATGTAGCCAGCTATTTTGTTTATACAGTGCTCTCCATGATTAGTAGCCCCCTTGTTAAAGATTAGTAAAAAGGGTTCTTTCTCTGATCAAGGCATGCATGGAAAGGTCCAATATAAGGGTGATATCGCCGATAGATTCTCCATCAACCGAGGAGTTAAACTGTGTACTTGCTCCCAAGCTATTCGGCATATACTTTTCATTTGTTTTCAGACAAGCTTACGAGAATATTTACAAGTCAGTGGGTGTCTCTGTTCTGACTTGAGATGATGGCAACTTCTTCTCACTCTCCTGCTATAAGACAAGATCTAGAGTTCAAGAGGTGGTCATAAGGGAGCTTCTCTATGCTGACGATGCGGCTCTGTGCGCGTCATCTGCCGACCATCTACAAGAACTCCTGAACTGTTTCTCCAAGGCATGCAAGAACTTTGGGATGACAAATCAGTCTTGAGAAAACTGTGACTCTGTCTCAATCTGCTGACGAGTATCACTTATGGATTGAAGACACGAGGTTGGAAAACGTTGACAAGTTCAGATATCTTGGCTCAACTATAGATAAAAGTGTGTCATTGGAGACTGAGATCTCATCCAGGCTGGGATATGCCGTGGCAACCTTTGGCCACCTAACTAACCGTGTTTGGAGAAAAACATCTTACCATCTCCACTAGAGTCTATGAGGTGTGTGTTTTGAGTGTGCTACTCTACGGAGCTGAATCTTGGCCCACATATCGCCCTCAAGAATCACGCCGAAGTGCTTTTATATGAGATCCCTGAGGTCTATCCTTGGAGTTTCCTGGAAGGATAGAATGACCAACAAAAAAGTGTTTCGGTTCACAAAGTCTGAGCCACTATCATCTAAGCTGAAATTTATGTGGCTGCGCTGGGCTGGCCATGTCAACAGAATGCCTAAAGATTGGCTGCTTCATGTGGTACTTCAGTGTACTAAAGGAAGGAACATGACCTGTTGGTCACCCAAGATTCAGATGTGCTCAAGAGAGACCTAAAGGACTTTGGCATCAATCCAGACTCTTGGACACAGCTCTCACAGAGTCACAACGTATGGTGCTCCAGTCTAATTTCTGGAAGGAAGAAGGCTCACGCTGATAACCTGGAAAAACTCAAGAGACGTTGCCGACACTCATCTTCCACAGAGTGATTTCAATGGCATTGTCGGTTATGACAGATGCCTGCCTGAACTGAACTGTAAAGATTAATAAAAAGGGTTCGGGAAAAAAAAATCCACCTTTTGGTGAAGTTGTTTCACCTCATGCTGAAAAAAATGAGAAAAATCCAACCTTTAATTGAAATACATTTATTCAGAGAAAAAATAATCCCTCATTCCGTCATCAAGAAATAATTTTTAAAAAGTGCCACTATTATTGGCACCCGTGCATTTAATACTTTGTCCGACCTCCCTTTGCCAGTAAAACAGCACTGAGTCTTCTCCTATAACATTTTATAAGGTTGGAGATACAGAGCAGGGCATCAGAGACCGTTCCTCTTTACACAATCTCTCCACATCATCCAGGGTCCTCGGCCCTCTCTTGTGCTCTCTCCTCTTCAGCTCACCCCACAGGTTTTCACTGGGGTTCAGGGCAGGGGACTGAGATGGCTTGATTCTGTGCTCAGCGAACCATTGTGTTGATTTGGACATACTGTATGCTTCAGATCATTGTCCTGCTTGAAGAGTCAATGATGACCCAGTTTTAGTTTCCTGACAGACGCAGCCAGATTCTGATTTAAAATGTCCTGGGATTTCATGGAGCCCATGATGCCGTGTACCCTAACAAGGTTTCCAGGGCCTTTGGAGGAAAAACAGCCCCAAAATATCACAGAACTTTCAGCATATTTTACAGTTGGGATCGGGTTCTTTTCATTATACATTATATATACTTGTATTTCCTTCTTTTGACACCAAACCCACCTTACGTGTTTATTGCCAAAAAGCTCAATTTTTCTTCCATCAGACCAGAGAACAGGGTTCCAGTCAAAGTCGGAGAAGTGTTTTCACAAACTTCAGATGCTTACGTTTATGGTTAACTGACAAATTAGTTTTTTCTGGTTTACCTTCCAAATAATCTGTTGGCATGGAGGTGGAGAATGATGATGGTCTTGGTGATTTGGAAAGACCAAGATGTTACTTTTCCTTGTAATTCACCAACAGTGATCCTTGGGGATTTTTCTCATCTCATCTCATTATCTCTAGCTGCTTTATCCTGTTCTACAGGGTCGCAGGCAAGCTGGAGCCTATCCCAGCTGACTACAGGTGAGAGGCGGGGTACACCCTGGACAAGTCGCCAGGTCATCACAGGGCTGACACAGAGCCAAACAACCATTTTTATTTGTGCCTCTCTTACCGTCGTCCTCACTGTACATGGGGGCAAAATAAACTTGGGTCCTGTTCCAGGCAAGTTTGTAACAGTTCCAGTTAGTGTCCACTTCTTCTTTTTTAATTATTGCCCCAACAGTAGAAATGGACATTTTCAGTTGAGGAGCTATTTTTGTGACCATTCCCTGATTTATGAAGGTTAACACACTCCTCCCTCCTCATTTGGTTTGTATGTTTTCTTATCTTTCCCATGTAGATGGATGACTAAGGGAATCTGGCCTCTGTCTCACCTCATTTGTTCCCCAGTTATTCAGGAAGTCATGGATTACAGCTTGAAAGTTCCTACACACTCCAGTCAACTGAAACATGCCTCAGATACACTGTGTTCATGATCATTTCTGGGGTGCCAATAATAATGGTACATCTGTTTTTATTGAAAATAATTATTTCTTGATGGGGGATTTATTAATTAAAAGGTTGGATTATTATTATTATTATTATTATGAGATGAAGCTACTTCAGAAAAAGGTGGATTTTTTTTCGAACCCTTTTTACTAATCTTTACCAATAATTCTGGAAGGCACGGTCTGTAGCTGGTTGAAAACACCTTATTAGCATGTAGTTTCCTCACGATTACCTCAGCCTGGTTCATTACTGTGCACAGTGTTTTCATGCTCATATGATCCAAAAAAAAAAGTGTGTTAACTTGTCATGGCTGGAGCCAGAAGTGATGCAACAAGATGGTGGAGAAAGTCAAGAATGGCCTTAATTTTAACATCAACTATGGAGTCCAATGAAAACAAAGCAACTTTCACAACTAGTAGTAGTTACTTTTCTCTTCTGTTTTGTATTAAGGTGTTACAGTTAGGTTTAAAAAAAGAGCTATTAAGGAAAACAATTAAGTCTATCAATACATAGTTTTCACTGACATCATGGCATTCCGGGGAACGCCCTCCAGCCGCCATCTTGTGGGTCAAACAAAACGGACCATCGCCATTACCGGCTACGTTATCTCAGACAAATTTATGAAGTTATATAGTTAGTTTTCTAAAATAAAGATCAATGTCGGCAAAATCAAGCAAACAGAAGTATATAGATACATTAGACGACATCTCACAACAACAGTATGCAGCCAAACTGGCCTTGATTGGGGGAATTGACCCCTACGAAGTGGACAAAGATGCATTTTCAAGTGACTATGCAGGGCTGCCATCCATATTGTACCCTGATATTGTGAACTATTTCGTGAATAGTAAAAGTGCCTACACACTTGTAATTACAATGTAAACGTACACTCAGCGGTTCCAGTTAGGCATTCTCCAGAGATTGTTTACACGATGTTTTGGTTTCCAAAAACAAACTTAAACACAATTGATTGTTTATTTAAACAACTTACCACTTATAAAATGATCGGAGCAGACTTTGCTGTGTTTGGAAGGCTGATAATCCTTGCGGTTGATTCTTGCAAGCCATAGATTTCTCCTTTGTATGCTGAGTTTCTTTGTTTGCTCGCCTTCGTGCTCCCATACAGTGGGAATTCCATAAAAGCTCCACTTGACGTCATCATCTGACCTATTACGACAGCCATGAATACAACAGGTGTGCACCATTGCTAGCTTTAAATAGCCTGCTTGGGTTCTTTTGAAGACTTTGTACTCGCGTGTTACAATGTGTGCTCAGTGACCCATACGGTAAGCTTGACCCACAAGATGGCCGCCACTAGGGAATCCCCGACTCTGTGACGTCATGTGCAAACTATGTATAGCAGACTAACAAGCTGTTTAACAATCATTGATAGTTGTTAGCATTAGCATGTTCACATAGGCAGTACAAATTTAAATTTATAGTTGGTCCCACTGCCTTTTTTCTGCTTTCTATTTTAAAACCGATTGTGATGGTGCATTGTGGGATGCAGAACACCAACGATAAGATGCAGAAGATCCGGATGCTTACTTGGAAATTTGACCCGAGAATTTCCAGGATGTACAGTGCTGTGCAAAAAAGTCTTAGGCACATGTAAAGAAATGCTGTCGATCAAAAATGACTTTAAAATAATGAAAACATAAAAAAAAATTTAGTAGTCTCAGGTCCAGTGAGTGCAGTTTTATAAGGAAATGAGCTGTAGGTTTTACTGAACGTCTTGCAGAACCAGCCACAGTTCTTCTGGACACTTTGACCGTCACACTCGCTTCTTCATTTTGCACCAAAACCCGGTAGCCTTCATTATGATTTCTTTTTTAATCGGAAAAGTGGTCTCTTATGGAATCTGCTGCTCAGACATATAATAAACTTTTTTTTTCCCCCTGTAAAATTTAATTTTGTGCTGGAAAACGAACGTCTGGAACTCTATCAAGTCAGTACAAAAACATTTTAATGTAGAAGTCATAAAATAGAAATCTATAACAAAGTTTGTATGGAAAAATAAAAATAGGGGGCCTAAGACTTTTGCACAGTGGCCAAATAAAGTACGCATATATGGTTCTTCTCCAAACTGAAGCACACATTTGTATAGGGTGTCTTTACACTACCGTTCAAAAGTTTGGGGTCACTTTGAAATGTCCTTATTTTTGAAAGAAAAGCACTGTTCTTTTCAATGAAGATCACTTTAAACTAATCAGAAATCCACTCTATACATTGCTAATGTGGTAAATGACTATTCTAGCTGCAAATGTCTGGTTTTTGGTGCAATATCTCCATAGGTGTATAGAGGCCCATTTCCAGCAACTCTCACTCCAGTGTTCTAATGGTACAATGTGTTTGCTCATTCAGTGCGTTTACATGCACATCCAAATCGAGCTACTGTCGGTAATCGAGCTAAGGGTCCCAGCAGGGGTGCCAGAGAAATCCAATCCTACATGCACACAAGGAAATCGAGCTATTGTGTGAGGTACATTGTGCACCCGAGCCACAGGTGGCGCTACACTACTACTGTTGTCATGCCGACCGAGACTGTTGTGTTTCCCACTTGTGGTCTCGTCACTCGTCACTTCCGGAAGGGGCAGTAGCTCAACTACGTAGCTTGATACGGTTTACATGCACTAAGTAGCTCGGCTACAATCGCATAATCTAGGTCGCGTAGCTCGATTACGAGAAATCCAGTTCGGTTTGATTTCAGCCGAGCTAAGGTGTTTCCATGGCATTTAGAACTTCGATTTCAGTCGAGCTACGGCAGAAATTCGATTTTCTCTATGTGCATGTAAACGCACTGACTGCCTCAGAAGGCTAATGGATGATTAGAAAACCCTTGTACAATCATGTTAGCACAGCTGAAAACAGTTTAGCTCTTTAGAGAAGCTATAAAACTGACCTTCCTTTGAGCAGATTGAGTTTCTGGAGCATCACATTTGTGGGGTCGATTAAATGCTCAAAATGGCCAGAAAAATGTCTTGACTATATTTTCTATTCATTTTACAACTTATGGTGGTAAATAAAAGTGTGACTTTTCATGGAAAACACAAAATTATCTGGGTGACCCCAAACTTTTGAACGGTAGTGTACATGCTGTAGTGTTACAATTTCCATTCAGTGGAACTAAGAGGCCAAAACCTGTTCCAGCTTGACAATGCTCCCGTGCACAAAGTGAGCTCCATGAAGACATGGTTTGTCAAGGCTGGAGTAGAAGAACTCGAGAGTCCGGACCTTGACCCCACTGAAGACCTTTGTGATGAACTGGAATGCCAACCACCAGTGCCAACTCACCCAACACCAGTGCCTGATCTCACTAATGCTCTTATGGCTGAACGAGCACAAATTCCCACAGCGATGCTCTAAAATGGAGTGGAAAGCCTTCCCAGTGGAGTTATTAGAGGTTATCGTAACAGCAACAGAGGATTAATCTGGAATGGGATTTTCAAAAAAGCACCTACGGTTATCATAGTCAGGTGTCCACAAACTTCTGGCCATAAAATTTATTTCAGCAGACTTGAAATATTGTATCAGCTCTGATAAACTCATTTTAAAAAATGACATTGGTTCCCAAGCAGCACAACAGAAAGATATTCTTCATATTATCGGGAGATTGACCCACATGCTGCATCATCATCATCATCATCTCCGTTGCCAGGTCATGGACTTTTACACAGGACTGTATATGTTCAAGCTGTTCAAATGCTATGTAGTTTATATAACTTTTGTGAGAAATTTCATGTAGTATGTATAGTATGTCATTTTGAACATAGCCAAAGTGTGTGTGTTGTAGTCCGCTCTGCCTACATCTCATACCTGATTTGACTTCGTTTGTAATATCCTCGGTGGTAAGAATTTTGAGGTAAAAATTAAGAATTCAATTAATTTCTATTATTCAGCAGCTGACTTTAATTGAAATTAGTATAAATACGGAGGTGATTATAGAAAAATCGCATGCGCTGATTGGTCGAGAGATTCAGATTATTTCTTGATAATCACCTCGAGTGACTCGGCAAAATGGCAGCCAATTGCTTTGCCACCCTAAGAGTAAGATTATAAACGATGAAAGAAAATGCTGTTCCTAAAAGCACTAAAGATGCTATGAAGTGTGGTCTAAAACTATTCAAAGGTAAGGTCAGTGTTGTAGTCGGGTCACTAAACCTCGAGTCTGAGTCCAGTCTCAAATCCCCAGTGTTTAAGTCTGAGTCAAGTCCACCGTTGATCCAAGTCGAGTCTCCAAGTATCCGAGAACAAGACTCCAACTGCACCATTTGACGGTGGCCATTTTAACACCATTAACATTAGTTTGTTCCTGAACACGACGTATGAACAGGTGAATGTGCTTCTCTTTGTCAGGGAGTGTGAAGTATTCTGTCAGAGATGGTTGGGAGACGGACGTAAGTGCAGAAGGTGTGTTTATTTATACAAGTGAAGATGGTAAACGATCCAGAACGGCAGGCAAAACCGTAAAATGGTGAAACAGGCGATAGGTTGAGCGAGGCACAAACAGGCTATCGTAGACTCGGCAGAATCAAAAACGAGAAACAGGAAATCAGGGATCAGGAACCCAAACAAGGAAATAAGGCTCGGTAATGTATCAGCAACGCAACTCAATACTTCGCAAAGTAAGTGTGTTTTCACAGTTTTTATATAGGCACGCTGATTGCGCCTTAATCCTGTGCAGGTGAGAGTCGTTTACGGTGCATGCGCTGTCCGGAGCGCGCCTGATAGTCTACAGTGGTGCTTGAAAGTTTGTGAACCCTTTAGAATTTTCTATATTTCTGCATCAATATGACCTAAAACGTCATCAGATTTTCACACAAGTCCTAAAAGTAGATAAAGAGAACCCAGTTAAACAAATGAGACAAAAATAGTATACTTGGTTATTTATTTATTGAGGAAAATGATCCAATATTACACATCTGTGAGTGGCAAAAGTATGTGAACCTTTGCTTTCAGTATCTGGTGTGACCCCTTTGTGCAGCAATAACTGCAACTAAATGTTTTCGGTAACTGTTGATCAGTCCTGCACAGTGACTTAGAGGAATTTTAGCCCATTCCTCCATACAGAACAGCTTCAACTCTGGGATGTTGGTGGGTTTCCTCACATAAACTGCTCGCTTCAGGTCCTTCCACAACATTTCGATTGGATTAAGGTCAGGACTTTGACTTGGCCATTCCAAAACATTAACTTTATTCTTCTTTAACCATTCTTTGGTAGAACAACTTGTGTGCTTAGGATTGTTGTCTTGCTGCATGACCCACCTTCTGTTGAGATTCAGTTCACGGACAGATGTCCTGACATTTCCCTTTAGAATTTGCTGGTATAATTCAGAATTCATTTTTCCATCAATGATGGCAAGCCGTCCTGGCCCAGATGCAGCAAAACAGGCCCAAACCATGACACTACCACCACCATGTTTCACAGATGGGATAAGGTTCTTATGCTAGAATGCAGTGTTTTACTTTCTCCAAACATAATGCTTCTCATTTAAACCAAAAGGTTCTATTTTGGTCTCATCTGTCCACAAAACATTTTTCCAATAGCCTTCTGGCTTGTGCACATGATATTTAGCAAACTGCAGATAAGCAGCAATGTTCTTTTTGGAGAGCAGTGGCTTTTTCCTTGCCATTGTTGTTCAGTGTTCTCCTGATGGTGGACTCATGAACATTAACATTAGCCAATATGAGAGAGGCCTTCAGTTGCTTAGAAGTTACCCTGGGATCCTTTGTGACCTCATCAACTATTACACGCCTTGCTCTTGGAGTGATCTTCTTTGGTCAACCACTCCTGGAGAGGGTAACAATGGTCTTGAATTCCCTCCATTTGTACACAATCTGTCTGACTGTGGATTGGTGGAGTCCAAACTCTTTAGAGATTGTTTTGTAACCTTTTCCAGACTGATGAGCATCAACAACGCTTTTTCTGAGGTCCTCAGAAATCTCCTTTGTTCGTGCCATGATACACTTCCATAAACGTGTTGTGAAGATCAGACTTTGATAGATCCCTGTTCTTTAAATAAAACAGGGCGCCCACTCACACCTGATTGTCATCCCATTGATTGAAAACATCTGACTCTAATTTCAGCTTCAAATTAACTGCTAATCCTAGAGGTTCACATACTTTTGCCACTCACAGATATGTAATATTGGATCATTTTCCTCAATAAATAAATGACCAAGTATAATATTTTTGTCTCATTTGTTTAACTGGGTTCTCTTTATCTTCTTTTAGGACTTGTGTGAAAATCTGATGATGTTTTAGGTCATATTTATGCAGAAATATAGAAAATTCTAAAGGGTTCATAAACTTTCAAGCACCACTGTATATGATGCACGTAGCAAGGCACACAGGTATGACACTCTTGCACGAAATTATTATAAAAATTAAACTTAGATAAATATCTTGTGCCAAATTATGGCATGTTACAAAAAAAATAAAAGAAAGAAAAAATCTGGAGTCCTCATTTCCAATTTGAGTCCGAATGCAGTTAATTCACGAGTCCGAGTCATCGGTGCTCGAGTCCAAGTCGAGTCACGAGTCCTTAAAATTAGGGCATGAGTTGAACTCGAGTCCTACAAGCCCGGGTAAGGTGGAATTGGGATTTATTTTATCGATTTCAAAACGAAGTATTTTACATGACTTGGCATAGATAAGTGACAAGTCTTTTAATACGATTATTTAAAAAAATAATCACCTGTATATTTATATTAAAACAATTATCCTTCTCAGGCTCAGTGAATAATCTTCTCGGTTATTATTCACTTCACCTTCGGCGAATAATTGTTAATTTAAAATTAAAAAAAAAAAACACCCACACACCATTTCATCAGGGTGAACATGTTCAGGTAACAGGGTTGAGCGAATATTCTGAGAAACTAAAATGTCCATTCTTAATCATCATCATCTATAATGTACAACTCATGGCAAATAATATTTCAAGCACGCAATGTGAACTGGATTCGCACATTAATGCAAAAAATTAGTGTTGCTATAGTGGACAGCATGTGTGATTCCCTTATTATGCGTGCATTCCTGATGAAGACGTTAGTACCTGTATCAAACCTTTTCTTTTCCTTTTTTCCTCGCTTAATCGCAGTGTAGTTTATTTGCAACACCGAAGCGGACAGAAAAATAATACTAATTAACGAAAGTGCTTGAATTTTATTTAGTTTTCAGATCACTGGAGGGAAAAGAAAGTTGCTCTGAATCTCAATAAGCCCACAATAAGACTTCTATTAGTGAAGAATACAATTGGAGAAATATAGCTGGACAAAACTCGATAACAGTACTGAAATAAAGACAGTGGACGCAGACTCTTCGACCCTAGTGCAGGGAGAAAACGCAAATGTGAAAAAAAGGACACGCATACAAAACACACATTCTGCGCTGCATCTGGTCATCATGTCCCGTCTCTGGACAGACTCTTTGACATTTCAGCGCTCCAGTGCCGAGACACAGATAGTCGCACAGAGATGCAGTCAGGTTTCTGTGAGAGCCTTCAGAGGACATCTGTGACATGTTTTCACCTTCTGAGAGCTTCTAGCTACATGATAAGTCTCTTTCAAAACACACACACGCGCGCACACACTCCTGGCAACCGCCCATCAACAGTGAAACACATTCCAACGTCATGGACACTAGTGAGGTGAGGTGGAGGTAGAGAGATGGAGGAGTCGATGTAAGAGAGACGGAGAGATAATGGACCCTCAAAAGGTCATCCGTCATTAAGAGGTGTTCAGACAGGAAGGCGCTCCCCGTCACTCTACCCAACCCTGACTGAATGAGGGCAGTGCGTGTCTGTGTGCACATGTGCGTTCTCTCTCTCTCTCTCTCTCTGCGAATATGAATGTCTAAGTGACTGATGTGATCATTTATGAATATAAATAATGAACCCCCCCCATGTTCTTGAATAATGCATTTTCTCGCTCGTCAGTTATTTGTTTGCTAGGCCGTTGTTTGTTTGAGGAATCCTCTTCAGAAGTGGTGATGTACCATCTGCCTCTAAATAATGCCTCATGTCACATTAGGGACGAGCTGAGAGAGAAGGGAGGAAGGAAAGAAGGAAGCCGCGGAGGCAAAGAGACGAGGTGGATGCCGTGTTGTATTAGATAGTAACAGTGTGATGTGCCTGTATGAATTAGGCCCCTCAGGTGCGGCTTTTCTAACACAGTGGAAAGTGCGTGTGTGACGAGATTGAGTGGAATAACCGTTTTATTCGATCCACAGTCATTGGATTTTGAGAAACGGAGCATTTTTATCTCATCTCATGTCATTATCTCTAGCCGCTTTATCCTGTTCTACAGGGTCGCAGGCAAGCTGGAGCCTATCCCAGCTGACTACGGGCGAAAGGCGGGGTACACCCTGGACAAGTCGCCAGGTCATCACAGGGCTGACACATAGACACAGACACCCATTCACACTCACATTCACACCTACGGTCAATTTAGAGTCACCAGTTAACCTAACCTGCATGTCTTTGGACTGTGGGGGAAACCGGAGCACCCGGAGGAAACCCATGCGGACACAGGGAGAACATGCAAACTCCGCACAGAAAGGCCCTTGCCGGCCACGGGGCTCGAACCCGGACCTTCTTGCTGTGAGGCGACAGCGCTAACCACTACACCACCGTGCCACCCATAATAAATTCTTTAAAAAAAAAAAAGGTACATTCATACCCTGAAATACTTTTCATTCCATAATTCCATATTTTGTTGCATTTTTTTTTTGTATTTGGGGGGTTTTGTTTTCAGATAGAGTTTTTATTTTGTCCTCGGTTGGTTCAGCAACACGCTCCGCCGTTTTTCTTCTTCTTTAGGGTCTTTTGGTAGTTGGCAAACCAACTTAAAGGTGCATTACCACTACTGACTAGGCTGGAGTGTGGAACAGGAGATATCTGGGGGGGGGATATATTATTTTTGCCATTTCCATTTCTTTTAAATACTTGACTTGATGCGCTCCGCCATTTTGTTTTTTTCTACTCATGGTACATGAGCTGATATCCTAGTAGTAGAGTAGCCAATCAGAACATGTGACTTCTCATATCCAGCGAATGTGAGAAATGTCTACACACACACACAGAGGTCGTCAAGTAGTTAACTGAGGTCTGAATCTACATTACTGTGCAAAAATCTTAGGCACATGTAAAGAAATGCTGAAACACTCGCTTCTTAATTTTGCACCAAAACCCAGTAGCCTTCATTAGGTTTTCTTTTTGAATCTGAAAAGTCATCTCTGATGGAATATGCTGTTCAGGTACAAACTTCTTCTGTCACATTTCATTTTGTGCTGGAAAACGAACGTCTGGAACTCTAAAATGTTTTTGTACGGACTCCATAATGTAGAAGTCGTAAAATAGAAATCTATAACAAAGTTTGTATGAAGGGCGGCACAGTGGTGTAGTGGTTAGCGCTGTCGCCTCACAGCAAGAAGGTCCTTGGTTCGAGCCCCGGGGCCGGCGAGGGCCTTTCTGTGCGGAGTTTGCATTTTCTCCCCGTGTCCGCGTGGGTTTCCTCCGGGTGCTCCGGTTTCCCCCACAGTCCATAGACATGCAGGTTAGGTTAACTGGTGACTCTAAATTGACCGTAGGTGTGAATGTGAGTGTGAATGGGTGTCTGTGTCTATGTGTCAGCCCTGTGATGACCTGGCGACTTGTCCAGGGTGTACCCCGCCTTTCGCCCGTAGTCAGCTGGGATAGGCTCCAGCTTGCCTGCGACCCTGTAGAACAGGATAAAGTGGCTAGAGATGATGAGATGAGATGAAGTTTGTATGAGGAAAAAAAAAAATAGGGGGCCCTAAGACTTTTGCACAGTACTGTACTGTATATGTACTGTATGCATTTGTGGACACCTGACCATCACACCCATATGTGGTTCTTCTCCAAACTGAAGCACACATTTGTATAGGGTGTCTTTATATGATGTAGCATTACAATTTTCCTTCACTGGAACTAAGAGGCCAAAACCTGTTCCAGCTTGACAATGCTCCCGTGCACAAAGTGAGCTCCATGAAGACATGGTTTGTCAAGGCTGGAGTAGAAGAACTCGAGAGTCCGGACCTCGACCCCACTGAAGACCTTTGCGATGAACTGGAATGCCAACTGCCAATGCCAACTCACCCAACACCAGTGCCTGATCTCACTAATGGTCTTATGGCTGAACAAGCACAAATTCCCACAGCGATGCTTTAAAATAGAGTGGAAAGCCTTCCTAGTGGAGTTATTAGAGGTTATCGTAACAGCAACAGAGGATTAATCTGGAATGGGATTTTCAAAAAGCACCTACGGTTGTGATAGTCAGGTGTCCACAAACTTCTAGCCATAAAATGTATTTCAGCAGACTTGAAATATTGTATCAGCTCTGATAAACTCATTTTTAAAAATGCCATTGGCTCCCAAGCAGCACAACAGAAAAAATATTCTTTCTATTATCAGGAGATTGACCCACATCCATCATCATCACCACCACCACCATCATCATCGCCCTTGTACAGTACAGCACTGTTGCCAGGTCAGGGTCCATGTGGACCCTATTGATCCACATGTCCTTAATTTCCCTTCCTGCCACAACCCTTCAATTTCCAGGCTTGGGAAACAACCATTTACATCTATGGTGAATTTAGAGTGGCCAGTTAACCTAACTGCATGTCTTTTGGACTGTGGGGGAAACCAGAGCACCCGGAGTTAACCCACACAGACACAGAGAGAACATGCACACTGCACAGAGAAAAGGCCCCTGTCGGTCACTGGGCTGAAACCCAGAACCTTCTTGCTGTGCGGCGACAGTGCTAACCACTACACCACTGTGCCGTCCCATTGACCCACAAACATCCAGAGAGCAAAATTGGCCATACTCTCAGGGTGGGATGAACAGCATATTCATTCTCTCTCTCTCTCTCTGCTTGATCAGTCTGATTGAAAGGAATCACAGGCATGTACCGGTATGTAGAATAGGGAAGATAGACATTTTCCTCTGAGTGCATTTCATTACTCTGTGATGCTACATGAGCTGTTGGCCTCATGTGCCTTGAAGGAAGCTAGCCCCACCCACCCCAGTTGGAAGATGTCATGTAGTAGGGGAAAGTGATAAAGCTAGTGGGTGAGAACCCATTTGGCAAGACCAAATTTGGGATTTGGAGTGGTTTAACGATTCTGGTTTTCAAAAACTGAACAAGCTTGGCTTCTCAGTTGTGGCCAATCACATTCGCTCATCCATCCATTATCCATAACTGCTTATCCTGTTCTACAGGGTCGCAGACAAACTGGAGCCTATCCCAGCTGACTATGGGCGAGAGGCAGGGTACACCCTGGACAAGTCACCAGATCATCGCAGGGCCGACACAGAGACAAACAACCATTCACAGTCATGGTCAATTTAGAGCCACGTATTAGCCTAACCTGCATGTCTTTGGACTGTGGGGGAAACTGGAGCACCCAGAGGAAACCCACTCAGGCATGGGGAGAAAATGCAAACTCCACACAGAAAGGCCCCTGTCGGCCACTGGGCTCGAACCCAGAACCTTCTTGCTGTGAGGAGACAGTGCTAACCACTACACCACTGTGCCGGCCACATTTATCTCATTATCTCTAGCCGCTTTATCCTGTTCTACAGGGTCGCAGGCAAGCTGGAGCCTATCCCAGCTGGCTACGGGCGAAAGGCGGGGTACACCCTGGACAAGTCGCCAGGTCATCACAGGGCTGACACATAGACACAGACAACCATTCACATTCACACCTACGGTCAATTTAGAGTCACCAGTTAACCTAACCTGCATGTCTTTGGACTGTGGGGGAAACCGGAGCACCCGGAGGAAACCCACGCGGACACGGGGAGAACATGCAAACTCCGCACAGAAAGGCCCTTGCTGGCCACAGGGCTCGAACCCGGACCTTCTTGCTGTGAGGCAACAGCGCTAACCACTACACCACCGTGCCGCCCCCTGGCCACATTCGTTTATGTAAATAATTTAGCTAAAGATAGCTTTGTTTAAGAAAACTTGACAAGACAGAATGCTTGTAGACGAATAAACAAAAGGTGCAGGCTACATGTTTATTCTTCTTACCGCGGATTCAAAACGGATGTCTCCGTCATGCTAGTCAAGCACCACTTGGGTGAAGGGGAACCCTATAATGACTTCAAATTGTCTTATTTATAGACAATAATTAATGGTTCAACATTAAAAGATATTTGTCGTGACCAGTCAGTCATGTTAGGAGTAATTTTATGGAACTGGACCTTTATAAGTTTTAATTGAAAACCCCTTTGCGGTCTCAATTAGTTGATTTGATGCCCCCTTTTTATAAAAGTTCATTATTTTTTATTTTATAATTTTTTAAAAGTGTTGTGGCACGTCCATTTTTGCTAACCGTCTTCAAACTCAACAAAAATGCAACCAATAAAACAGTGTGTTCATATATACACATCATACATACAGTATATTGCAAAGTATGAGTCAGTGTGTGTTGATGTGCAAGTGTGTTTACGTAAAAGCATAAGATAAAACAAGCGAGACTAATTCCATGAGGGAAAACAAATGCACTATTATCATTCAGCATGTGAGAAGAGAAGAGTGAGTGCAGAGAAAAGTGTATGTTTATGTATCATCTCTTATCTCAGCGCATGACCATTATCTTCCCCTGGCAGGTGATGTAATCAGCAAATGGAGGGAGCAGTGTGTGTGTGTGTGTGTGTGTGTGTGGTGGGGGGGGCGTCTCTATCCCTCTCAGCCGAGCTGATCCACCGGGTCACCGAGAGGGGGGACAGGATATGAGAGACAAGAGAAACAAAGAGAGATATGGGATAATAGTGTTATAGGGGAAGAGATGAAGAGGGAGAGACAGACGGAGAGAGGGACAGGGTCAGTGAAAGGGAGGGGTGGGAAAGTGGTACCACAAGGCAGATGGTGTGAGATAGGGGGAAGAAAAAGTGCAACGTGTAATCCACATGTGAAATTAGAAAGGAAGGGGAAGGTGAGAAAGCAAAGGATGACAAGAGAGAGAAAGAAAATGGGTGAATGAATGCGAAAGACAAAACACATTAAAACAGGTAGTGTGTGCAAACATTAAAAAAAAAAACTCCATAAAACACATCTTATTTTTGCATTAATGTCTAAATCTAGTTAATGCTTGAAACATCCTTTTACACAAATCAACCATTATATAAATTTCAGTCCCAAAACATTGACTCAACCCCATAACCGGAACATATTCACCTGTATGAAACATTTATTAAATTCCATGCTCGACAGGAAGTTGCATCATCCACACTTCCTGCTGATTATGGGAAGAAGTTCTCAGGTTTTTTTTTTAATTATTATTTTCAGTATTATTGGAATATTGACGGTCACTGAGAAATTCGAGTTTAAAATTAAATTATTAATTTAAAACTAGGCATGTGATGATTCACCCAATTCACGATTCGATTCAATTCGACTTACGATACTGGATTCATGATTCCATTTTTTTAAAATATAAGTTTTAACAGGGGCAGCACGGTGGTGTAGTGGTTAGCGCTGTCGCCTCACAGCAAGAAGGTCCGGGTTCGAGCCCCGTGGCCGGCGAGGGCCTTTCTGTGCGGAGTTTGCATGTTCTCCCCGTGTCCGCGTGGGTTTCCTCCGGGTGCTCCGGTTTCCCCCACAGTCCAAAGACATGCAGGTTAGGTTAACTGGTGACTCTAAATTGACCGTAGGTGTGAGTGTGAATGGTTGTCTGTGTCTATGTGTCGGCCCTGTGATGACCTGGCAACTTGTCCAGGGTGTACCCCGCCTTTTGCCCGTAGTCAGCTGGGATAGGCTCCAGCTTGCCTGCGACCCTGTAGAACAGGATAAAGCGGCTACAGATAATGAGATGAGATGAAATTTTAACAAATAATTTTTGTATCAAAAAAGTAACATTTATTTTCCTATTCTTTATCAACTTAAAGGTAGACTGCGTTCCAGATTTTTAAAGTGTAGGTCATAAAAAGAATTTTCCCGACACCCAATTATTTTTGTTTAGTGGACTGAAAGCTACTGAATTCGAATCAGAGACTTCCAATTTTATTAGTTTTTTTTTTCCTCTCTCAATAGAACAATTAATGAATTTAGAGCCACGTGGCCCTAAATTCTGGGCTATTTTTTCCTGCTTCACCATGACCCAATTCAAGATACTACGTCATGCATCACGTGGTGAGCTTTCCCTGTTCGTGCAAGGCATCATGGGATACAAATTTGAAACAGGAGAGAAAAATGGAGGACGTGAGTGTGCGAATGAAACGTGAAAGACCGACTACAGTAACGGAAAGAAAGCAGGAAGAAAAGACGTTATGTTATTGTGGCAGCGGGGGCGTGGTCAAGCGCCGGTCTGTGACAGGAGGGCGGAGCCAGGGAAGGTGAGTGGCAGAATCACTACACCTGACGGTAATTAACCTGTGTTTTGTGTGTCTTCCCAGTAACCGTGCCCTATTTAAGGAGGCAGAGGGAGAGCAGAGGAGAGCTCATCCCGGGACAAGAACACAGCGTGTGTGTGTGTGTGTTTCTCTACAGAATAAAACTAGGCTGTTATACTGAAAAGTCTGGCAATAAAAAGCCTATTAGTACCTGAAGCTTTGTCCTGCCGTCCTCTGTGCTCCACCCACACTTCAGAGAGCTTTTCAGTTATATACAAAGGAAAGGAAATGCAGGACCAAACTAATAAATATCGGCGCTCAGTGAGCACCTCAGTGTGATCAGCTGTTCGTTTAGCGACAGAATGATGTAACTGTCAGTGCAAGGTCAAAGGTAAACCTGTGCATGCGCAAACACACGGATTTCCTCCGTCTGCTTGACTGCGCGAAGCAAGCTATTTCATGCACATTATTTGCTCGGGAATCCCCTCAAATTAAATAAATTCCCAGCCACAGAATGGCTTGATATTTTGTGAGATATTACAGAAATAAACATGTATCACAATGACCAAATTTCAGAGGCAACTAAATTTCACCGATTTTATGAAATCAAAAGGCCGTCTAGCGTTCAATATTCCTTCTGTTAAAAAGCACCTTTTTGTTTCAGTTCCTTAATAACCAACAATAATTATCTACCTACATGTATAAAGGCTGGAGTAAAATATAACCTATGAACTAAAATATTAATTTTATTAAAAATGAAAAAAAAAGCTAAAATCACAAATATACCTTTACTTAATAAACTTGAATAAATATTTTTACTACCTTCATTTTTTCTTCAGCTCTCAGCAGTCTGTAAAAAGAGAGCTCTGATTTCTTATTAAGTCTCTTTCTGCAGTCAATCACACAACAGCTCTTTCCCATTTTAGATCTACTTTGTGTTTTCACAGCATTAGAGCTGGGTTACTTCCAACTTCGAGCGAAGTCACATGTGTTCCTGCCATTTTACATTATCTTAAACGCCCTCTGCTGTCTAAACAAGGCAAGTACAGTTTTTTCCATCGATTCGAATCATAATAAATTTGAATCGCGATTTATTATCACGCAATACATCATTGCATGCCTATTCAAAACAAATTTGAAGTCGATCATGACATAATTGTCCTTAATTTCCTCCCGCAGTTAGCATGGATTCAAATTAACCACGTGTTGTTTTTGGTAATTTTATGCTTTAAAAAAAAAAGCCCACCCCACCCTGCCTTGTTGCTCATTCAAGTGTAAAATACAGCCTTGTTTAACTATGAGATTGGTTAATACATTTTTGTAATGGCTAATGCACATTTTCATCGATTCAGTGTTAAAAAAATTATTGTAAAAAGCTGAAATTATAAAGGTCCAAACGGCACCTCATTCATTAAGTCATCCATTTCATATTTAAGACCAAATACAATTTAATTTAATGAGAAATGTGAAGCGTGCGTGCGAGGAAACGTAGGACGCACACTGTTAAGATGCGATATGACAAAAAAAAAAATCACAGGTTTAAAGGGATAGTCCAATCAAACAGCAGAGATTTATGCAGTGTATTTGTTCTGTCAATCATTTCCGGAGCGCGTGTGCTACATTGTGATCTGAGCACGCTTCGTGCACTCGGCTGTCACGACAAACAGCCTCTCTATTTTCAGCCGAGGAAAATGAAATGCATGGCAGGATTTACCTGAATGACAAATAAGGCAATGGGAGAAAGCATCCTTCTGTTTCCACAAACCGCATACACACAAACGTACAGGGACTCCCCCGGTGAAATGTGTGTGTGCTCTCAAATACGTGCATGTCTGAGCGAGTATGCTGCCGCACGAGTGGAGAAAGGGAGGATGTGAGTCATTGTGAATATGGAATAGCATAGTGTGGATGTGAGAGAGCTGAGTTTTCCAGCGAGGCCAATTCAGACACACAGAGATGCTGCTTGTTCTCTAGAACGTGCTGGTTTGTGGAGGACAGCTCTGCTTTGTTGCTTGGCAGAAGGAGTCATTTAGCTGAATCAATTAGGACTTGATCAACGCAGGAGAAAAGATGGCTGAAACAGATGATCGAAAACACACACACAACTTCATGCCAAATACACACTACACAATAGCTAGGATTTCTTTTGCAGACTCTCGAAGCCAATAAATCTGTGTGAGCACGTAGCTAGGACAGCGAAGATCAACAACCAATAAGATTCCAAGACAAAACTATAATAATAATAATACAACCCCGATTCCAAAAAAGTTGGAACAAAGTACAAATTGTAAATAAAAACGGAATGCAATGATGTGGAAGTTTCAAAATTCCATATTTTATTCAGAATAGAACATAGATGACATATCAAATGTTTAAACTGAGAAAATGTATCATTTAAAGAGAAAAATTAGGTGATTTTAAATTTCATGACAACAACACATCTCAAAAAAGTTGGGACAAGGCCATGTTTCCCACTGTGAGACATCCCCTTTTCTCTTTACAACAGTCTGTAAACGTCTGGGGACTGAGGAGACAAGTTGCTCAAGTTTAGGGATAGGAATGTTAACCCATTCTTGTCTAATGTAGGATTCTAGTTGCTCAACTGTCTTAGGTCTTTTTTGTCGTATCTTCCGTTTTATGATGCACCAAATGTTTTCTATTGCCGCTTTTCCACTACCAACGCGGCTGAGTTGGGCTGAGCCGTGCCGTGCTGAGTTGGGCTGAGTCGAGCTGAGTGGGGCTGTTGGAGTTGCATTTCGACTACAACCACGCTGAACCGTGCTGGCTGGAAGTGGGTGGACACATTGGGTGGAGTTAGCGAAAGTGGGTGGACGTCACGTGATGTCGTTAGGCGGCGCAAACAGTGACATCAGTGATCTTTTAAGCGGTAGTCTCATGACCCGGAGAGTAAACAATAAACATGGAGTCGTTAGTGTTGCTGGTCTTGGTGCTGTGGCTTGTTGTTACTGACAACGCCAACAGATACTGGCAAGAGCGTATAAATGAGGCGAGGCGCATAAGGCTCAAGAAATTCTCGTAATTCGTAATTCTTCTTCTTCCGGGTTTACGGTGTTTACAGATCCCAGCGTGCTCGCGGGGCGTGTGTGGGCATGTGAGGACACTCCTCCTCACCAATCAGTGCACAGGGGAGTGTCTCCTCACGCCCCTAGCCCCACTCGGCTCGGTTTGGCTCGCTTCAGCCCTACTCCAAAACCGTGCGAGTTTTGGGTGCTAAGCTGGGCTGAAGCGAGCTGAGTCGTGCTGCTCTAAGGTAGTCGAAGCGCGAGCCGTGTCGGGCTGAAGTGAGCTGAAGCGAGCTGAAGTGAGCTGAAAAAGGGTAGTGGAAAAGGGCCATATGGGTGAAAGATCTGGACTGCAGGCTAGCCAGTTCAGTACCCGGACCCTTCTTCTACGCAGCCATGATGCTGTAATTGATGCAGTATGTGGTTTGGCATTGTCATGTTGGAAAATGCAAGGTCTTCCCTGAAAAAGACGTCATCTGGATGGGAGCATATGTTGCTCTAGAACCTGGATATACCTTTCAGCATTGATGGGGTCTTTCCAGATGTGTAAGCTGCCCATACCACACGCACTAATGCAACCCCATACCATCAGAGATGCAGGCTTCTGAACTGAGCGCTGATAACAACTTGGGTCGTCCTTCTCCTCTTTAGTCCGAATGACACGGCGTCCCTGATTTCCATAAAGAACTTCAAATTTTGATTCGTCTGACCACAGAACAGTTTTCCACTTTGCCACAGTCCATTTTAAATGAGCCTTGGCCCAGAGAAGACGTCTGCGCTTCTGGATCATGTTTAGATACGGCTTCTTCTTTGAACTATAGAGTTTTAGCTGGCAATGGCGGATGGCACGGTGAATTGTGTTCACAGATAATGTTCTCTGGAAATACTCCTGAGCCCATTTTGTGATTTCCAATACAGAAGCATGCCTGTATGTGATGCAGTGCCGTCTAAGGGCCCGAAGATCACGGGCACCCAGTATGGTTTTCGGCCTTGACCCTTACGCACAGAGATTCTTCCAGATTCTCTGAATCTTTTGATGATGTTATGCACTGTAGATGATGATATGTTCAAACTCTTTGCAATTTTACACTGTCGAACTCCTTTCTGATATTGCTCCACTATTTGTCGGGGCAGAATTAGGGGGATCGGTGAACCTCTTCCCATCTTTACTTCTGAGAGCCGCTGCCACTCCAAGATGCTCTTTTAATACCCAGTCATGTTAATGACCTATTGCCAATTGACCTAATGAGTTACAATTTGGTCCTCCAGCTGTTCCTTTTTTGTACCTTTAACTTTTCCAGCCTCTTATTGCCCCTGTCCCAACTTTTTTGAGATGTGCTGCTGTCATGAAATTTCAAATGAGCCAATATTTGGCATGAAATTTCAAAATGTCTCACTTTTGACATTTGATATGTTGTCTATGTTCTATTGTGAATACAACATCAGTTTTTGAGATTCGTAAATTATTGCATTCCGTTTTTATTTACAATTTGTACTTTGTCCCAACTTTTTTGGAATCAGGGTTGTAATACAAAAAATGATTTGGCTTACCTTAATTAGATTCCTGGTGAAGCACGCTATGTAAATAGCAATGTTTCTTTATACAACACCTCCTCCAGTTCTCTTTGCAGAACAGTCGGCATGGCACGATATATCGTGTGACGATCAGAGGTGTGGACAGTAATGAAGTACATTTACTTGAGTACACTTGTTGAGTATCTGTACTTTGAGTTATTACTTTTGGAAACGTATGATTAACTTCACTACATTTGAAAAGACAAAAACATCGTATTTTTTGCTCCACTACATTTCCGTCAAGATCCTCATTACTTGTTACTATGAAGCAGCTTTGAAAGTTGATGGTTTTTTTCTTTTCTTTTCTAAAATGTGATGGTTTTTTCGCAAGTGACACTAAGACAGCCTATCAGTAATCACTAGGGTCACGTCACATCTATAGACTGTATAAAATCAAGTTCAATGATTTCTCCGCATCGTTATTTTAACACGATCAGTGGATAGCAGAATGGAAGGAGGCGGTTCTTCTGGAGAATGCACGCACCCATGGCCATACCTAGAACCCGTGTTTCAGTTTTCTGCAAGGAATAGTTTCGTTTTACAGTAAATGTTTGCCGAAAACGAACCATATCACGGCCTACAAAAACTCACCGTCCAACCTGCGTAAGCATATTGAGGTATGTAAACGTTTTATTCCAAGAGAAAGCTTGCAATGAAGTTGTCTGTGCTTTTAGAGCTAGAGATAACATTGCAATAGCTATGCAGTCTGGTTAGTCAAATGACTTTCTATGGATTTGCCCGCGAAGTTGCCGTAGCCTTGTCCACGGCTAACGTTAACACATAGCTAGTTAACTTGGACGCTGTTAGTTAGCATATAAAAATGGAGTTATGCTAACATGAATAACGTTAACTTGTCTGAAGTCCTTTCAGAAATGCGTTTTAGCATAATCTTGCCAAATAAACAGAATGTAGAAATCTCTCTTTTGTAGTAACGTTAGCTACTCAATATGATTTCAAGTTTGAAAAAAGTTTGCTAGCCTGTCAGGTGGAGCTTCACTGACTAGCTAGCTTAATGTTAAACCACCATGATGGTATAACATTTTGTGAATTCACATTTCTGTTTTTGGTAACAGCATTACGTTTTGTAAGCGTTGTGGCAATAATACAACAATGCATTGACAGAAAATGTACTTTTAATACTTAAGTATTTTTAAACGCAAGTACTTCAGTACTTTAACTTGAGTAAAAATGCGACTGGACAACTTTCACTTGTATCGGAGTCACAGTTGACTAGTGGGATCTGTACTTTGACTTAAAGGGCTGATGACACGAACATGACTCTATGCAATTTCTTAAATAAACTATACAACATGGCAAACATGTTAGATTTCTGTTATAATTACGTGAAAAGAAGCTGTTGTTACGCGAATATCCAACTTTTAATTGCACAGCGCAAGAAAACTGGGTCCGTGGCTCGCGGCCATGCTGTGACGTCAGCGGAAGAACACGCTGCGGATCACTGGCTGTTCTACTCAGTGGAAATGGCGCATGAAAACGCTGGTGAACTCTCTAGTGCTAGCTCTTCCTCTGAACAAAAGAACAACCAAATACTGGTACTTTAAGCAGTGATCATGATGGCATGATTTTATCTGATTTTAAATAAATGAGACTGATAATAATGTGAATGTTCACAACTAGTACATACAAACTCTGCAGTTTCTGATTCAGCAGCTGCGTCATACTCCGCAAAAACATCAGCAAGAACCTACAATATAAATGGAAATGCAATACACTAAGCTCAAATGACTTTTGGAAAGTATAATTTCTAAATTTTTTCTACATATTCTTGAAGTCGGTCATCGGGGTACTTGCTACCGTTCCCTAACAACGCATGGCAAAGGGTAAAGTGTAGTGTTGCTACAAGTGCTTGCTAAAGCCTCCGGTGGAAGATCCTCGATATGCTGATAAGACATACAATTCTATATAACACACAAGTGTCACGATAATCACAAAACAGATGCAAATTGTTAAAATACCTAATTTTTAAGCAATCATGTATTGCTCTCTTCCGAATAGAATCTATGATAGCCTACCCTCTTTACCCTTTGCCTCTCGTTGCTAGGCGGCAGTTACATGAAAGCCGCAAGCTTTCACAAGCAAATACATGACTGATATCACGCCGACTTTATGATTACATTTATGATTATCATGAATGTGTACTCTATGATGTGTACTCTATGAGCGCTCTGGAGCGAGTCACTTCCAAGATGGCCGCGCAGACCGCATGGTTACTATTTTTAGCATCATGTCGGAGCACTCTATAGCTCTACGTACCTTTATCTTATGTCGTTTCTCAACACATGTTCTGACAGGAGGACTGTCTTTGGAGGAGTCGCCTTGTCCTAGGCGACTGCTGGATCCGGCATAGCTACTAGTAGACCCCCTCCGGAATACTGTAGGCACTGCTGATGGTAGCAACACACGTTTGTGCTGAACTGAACACCCAAGAGATTCTTTTAAGCTGGGAAGGGTGTCAAAACAATCCAAATCGAAGTGTTCAGAGCACAGGACGGATGTTGGTGAGGGCTCCCACTTGTCACGAGTGCGCCTGACTTGCTTCACCCACTTCGCATGCAGCTCGGGATCTCTGGGAAACTTGAATAAACTTACCCCATCCTTGTGGGTTTTGGAGCAAAAGCCGGCAACACAACGCGAAGGCATAAAATATATATATATATATCTCATCTCATTATCTCTAGCTGCTTTATCCTGTTCTACAGGGTCGCAGGCAAGCTGGAGCCTATCCCAGCTGACTACGGGCGAAAGGCGGGGTACACCCTGGACAAGTCGCCAGGTCATCACAGGGCTGACACATAGACACAGACAACCATTCACACTCACATTCACACCTACGGTCAATTTAGAGTCACCAGTTAACCTAACCTGCATGTCTTTGGACTGTGGGGGAAACCGGAGCACCCAGAGGAAACCCACACGGACACGGGGAGAACATGCAAACTCCGCACAGAAAGGCCCTCGCCGGCCCCGGGGCTCGAACCCAGGACCTTCTTCCTGTGAGGCGACAGCGCTAACCACTACACCACCGTGCCGCTATATATATATATATAATAATGTATAATAATGATAAACTGAACACCTGTCACATCAACAACAAACTGGTAAGTGAGGAGGAAGATTCTTTCGCTGACGTCATATAGCTCCTCCTCCTCTTTCGTCTCTTGGGTGCTGCAGCCCCGTCAAATTTGCCCAAATAGCCGCGTTTTTTATCATAACTTGTAAAATAGGCGCCTTCGTTAATTAATATATGGATCATTGAGAATTACTTTTTATGTTATAAAACATCGCCAAAGATGTCAAAAACGTGTCATCAGCCCTTTAAGTAATGAACTTGGGTACTCTGTCCACCTCTGGTGATGATAAATTACAATACAAATTTATGACAATTGGAATTGAGGAAATTTAAAAAAAAATCATGATAATTAAATCAGGCTGCGCAAATCGCTTAGCTTTTCCTAGCAGTAACCGCATTTAGACAGCTAGCCGTGCTGTGAAAGTTGTGCATGCAGACGCTCATTTGAGTTTCCAAACCTGTCATTGCTTAACTCTTGAATATTTTCTATTCTGAATACTATCATTTTTTTTTAAATCTTAAATTTCTTTGGAAAGCATAAATCATCTCTCCTTAAGATCTGTTCAGTACTTTGGGAGTAACAGCAGGTTGAAGTTAGTACAAGCGTTCACTCACTGCTCGCGGGACATCGGGAAACTGCCAGTGCTTTTTGAGTCACGGGAAAGCACTCAGGTTCTCTCTCTCTCTCTCTTCTGATCGGTTTCTGACTGGATTACTCGTCAATATCAATCAGATCATTTTTATAGGGATGCTCTGTCGCTCTCACTGTTTCTGATGAAGTATTCAGCAAAATTTTGTGTGTGCTAGTTTTGATGTTATGATTCACGGGAGAGTTTGAAGCGAGTTTTCACAGCTTTACCTACTTAATTTTTCAAATCAAACTGATTAATGTAAATAAATAACTATTTTAGAATGTAACTGGAGTTGTTTTGATGAAATATATTGAGATCTTCGTGGTCGGAATGATACCGTGGTGCTTGAAAGTTTGTGAACCCTTTAGAATTGTCTATATTTCTGCATAAATATGACCTAAAACATCATCAGATTTTCACACAAGTCCTAAAAGTAGATAAAGAGAACCCAGTTAAACAAATCAGACAAAAATATTATAGTTGGTCATTTATTTATTGAGGAAATGATCCAATATTACCGGTACATATCTGGGAGTGGCAAAAGTATGTGAACTTCTAGGATTAGCAGTTAATTTGAAGGTGAAATTAGAGGCAGATGTTTTCAATCAATGGGATGGCGATCAGGTGTGAGTGGGCACCCTGTTTTATTTCAAGAACAGGGATCTATCAAAGTCTGATCTTCACAACACATGTTTGTGGAAGTGTATCATGGCACGAACGAAGGAAATTTCTGAGGACCTCAGAAATCTCCTTTGTTCGTACTTTTGCCACTCACAGATATTGGATCATCTCATCTCATCTCATTATCTCTAGCCGCTTTATCCTTCTACAGGGTCGCAGGCAAGCTGGAGCCTATCCCAGCTGACTATGGGCGAAAGGCGGGGTACACCCTGGACAAGTCGCCAGGTCATCACAGGGCTGACACATAGACACAGACAACCATTCACACTCACACCTACGGTCAATTTAGAGTCACCAGTTAACCTAACCTGCATGTCTTTGGACTGTGGGGGAAACCGGAGCACCCGGAGGAAACCCACGCGGACACGGGGAGAACATGCAAACTCCGCACAGAAAGGCCCTCGCCGGCCCCGGGGCTCGAACCCAGGACCTTCTTGCTGTGAGGCGACAGCGCTAACCACTACACCACCGTGCCGATATTGGATCATTTTCCTCAATAAATAAATGAGCAAGTATAATATTTTTGTCTCATTTGTTTAAATGGGTTCTCTTTATCTACTTTTAGGACTTGTGTGAAAATCTGATGATGTTTTAGGTCATATTTATGCAGAAATATAGAAAATTCTAAAGGGTTCACAAACTTTCAAGCACCACTGTATTTGAAAAAAAAAAAACTAAAGTCAGAAACATGAGTGTCAATTTCAATTCAATGAATAGGAATTGTTTACTGGCTGTGGCACAGTTTTTTTTAAGGTTAGCCTTGACAGCTGTGAATATTATCATTTATATTCTTTCATATGAACACTAGTAGGCCCTACTTTTGAAAAATACAAAGGCCTACAAAGCACAAAGAGGGTATTAGAAATACTTTTATTCCTTTTCTATTTTGACAGATAGAGAATGGTAGATGTGAATGACAATGCTTATTTATGCACATTTTATAATTAACATTGATTTCTCCTTCTTTGTGATGTATAAATGAGTTAAAAATCAAATGTATATTGCACAGGCGGCACGGTGGTGTAGTGGTTAGCGCTGTCGCCTCACAGCAAGAGGGTCCTGGGTTCGAGCCCCGGGGCCGGCGAGGGCCTTTCTGTGTGGAGTTTGCATGTTCTCCCCGTGTCCGCGTGGGTTTCCTCCGGGTGCTCCGGTTTCCCCCACAGTCCAAAGACATGCAGGTTAGGTTAACTGGTGACTCTAAATTGACCGTAGGTGTGAATGTGAGTGTGAATGGTTGTCTGTGTCTATGTGTCAGCCCTGTGATGACCTGGCGACTTGTCCAGGGTGTACCCCGCCTTTCGCCCGTAGTCAGCTGGGATAGGCTCCAGCTTGCCTGCGACCCTGTAGAAGGATAAAGCGGCTACAGATAATGAGATGAGATGTATATTGCACAAATAAAGCCATTTAGTAAAACTTTGAAGGAAAGAGTGTACCGATTTAACGCTTTCACCTAATTAGCATAATTAATACTAATTAAATCCTAATCTGCATAATTTGTTTTTACTCATTTTTAAAAACTTTGTATTCAGTACACAACCATCTATGTGCCTGCCAATTTCCATGTAAATATCGGGGGGGGGGAACCAAAAAAAAAAACACAACCACCCTCATTCATTAATGAGGCCCATTCTGGACCATGTTATCCTAATACATAATATTATGGCCATTTTCTAAAAAAAATAAGCCATTTTTTTCAATCTTTGATTTGTAATGTCTTGAGAACAGATAAATATTTTAATTCTGTAAAAAAATGTGGGGAAAAATTATTTACTGAATTTTAAATAATATCTGCATTCAATGAGACCAGTGTCAAGCAATCTGGATTGAATTTTCACCTGATATGCCTTCCTAAAGTAGCAGGAATGTGTGTGACTTCACCCTAGGCAGAAGTAACACAGCTCTGATGCTGCAAAAACATACACAAAATATTTATATATACACACACACACACACACACACACACACATACAGAGGCAGTAGCCACAAAAATGAAGCGCAATCCAAAAATGAACAATTTAAAAATCACAGAAATAAAATCTACCAAGTGTCTGTACTTTATATTATTCTACTCTTACCTCTTAGTTTTCGAAACTGAAACCTCCAAACCGAGGCTGACATACACACGCTGTTGCCATGACCGAAACTCTTATTTCCTGGAAATGGCCCGGCGCTAGAGCTCAGTGGAACGCACTTTCCCTCTGTAATAAGCATAAACATGTCTGAAAGCGGGCGGCACGGTGGTGTAGTGGTTAGCGCTGTCGCCTCACAGCAAGAAGGTCCAGGTTTGAGCCCAGTGGCCGGCGAGGGCCTTTCTGTGTGGAGTTTGCATGTTGTCCGTGTGGGTTTCCTCCGGGTGCTCCGGTTTCCCCCACAGTCCAAAGACATGCAGGTTAGGTTAACTGGTGACTCTAAATTGACCGTAGGTGTGAATGGGAGTGTGAATGGTTGTCTGTGTCTATGTGTCAGCCCTGTGATGACCTGGCGACTTGTCCAAGGTGTACCCCGCCTTTCGCCCGTAGTCAGCTGGGATAGGCTCCAGCTTGCCTGCGACCCTGTAGAACAGGATAAAGCGGCTAGAGATAATGAGATGAGATGTCTGAAAGCGATTTATTTAGTCTAGTCCATTTATTTCGAATGGCAAACCAAATTGTATGCACTCATCAGCCATTTTAATCGGAACATGTGCCGTTCTGGTGATCTGCATGCACAGTGCACAATTGTTCCACTCATATGTAAGAGTGCATGAGGCAGTAGCCACAAACACCATGACTGGATGACCCCCAAAATGTTGGAGGTTCTATTTGAGACCAATGCCCATCTATCCTGACATTTTCAAGAAGATTGGTCCAGCCATTTTCCCATAATATCGTTAAAGAAACAAACAAATGAAGAGTCGTGCAGAGCATGATACTTGTGAAAAATCACAAAGATGGATATTATGGTATTACTCTGGTAACTGCAAGAGTTTGACTCCTTACTCACCTCTCTATTGCAGCATGCCTCATCAGATAGGTACCATTTTTATGATGGTCTTTGGTATGACTCGACCACGAGTATAACTAGTATAGAATCATGCTTTTAAACCATAGCAAATCTCACAAAAGCAGCTTTGCTGAAATCTGGATGAAGATTTAGATTCCTAATAAGCTAGAAGTGACAGTGGTGACGAAACTGAGACGACATGAGAATGATCTTTCCAGTATACATACTGTCTGTAGAAGTGTAAACTAAAACAAATAAAGGTCACGTGTCAAAAATGTAACGAATAACAAAATGACAAATTTAAACCGCTACAAAAGAACAGTGTTAGAACCGTGCACCATCCCATTAATAGGTCTACGGTGTCATAAAATTATACCAATACCTTGCTTTTGGTTTAATATGATGCAATTCAGCATATTAAACATTAATGAAGCAAGCAGCCACTTTGCTATTGTTTACTGCTAAATTTCATTGCTATAGTTTCTTGTAAATTGCCATTAAATTTGTTGAGAGCCTAGTCATTTCTGTCCTGGTCCCATAACCACTCATCACTGGACCTTTTATACCAGTTACTGAGTTGCACCCAACACAAGCTAATTAACTTAAGGCAATGCAACAATGCTAATCCATGCCTTCCCATCATTTTGAACCAAACAATGGCATGAGTGCCTGATTGAAACAAAATGCTAAGGCTGTATTCGGAGGCAGGAAGACAGTGAGTCGCAGCTATTCGTTCGCATAGAATACAACCTTCTGAGGTGGCATACACGCATCGTCCACTTTCAACAATTTTGGTTGAACTTCAATTCAAATAAAACTGGAAACCCTAATTAAGAAATATCTATGAGTGGATGAGGGTTTGTTTGATCACTAATTAGACCAGTTTAATTACCACTGCCAACTGTGTTGGAGGAGGTTATGTTTTCACCTCCATTTGTTTGTCTGTTCTCAACGTAACTCAAAAAGTAGTGAATGGATTTTGATGAAATTTGGAGGAAAGGTGAGCCATGAGCCAAGGAACAACTGATTAGATTTTGATGCAAATCTGAGTATGTGGCTTGGCAGGAGGTATGCACTCCACTGAGTGCCCTTCTAGTTTATTATGGGCACGTTAGAAACAGAAAACGTCATCTCAGGAGGATGTTGAACAGGACAATGAGGCATCAAGGACTGTCCGAAACTGATCAGCCTATTGTTTCTTGTCTTCTAATGCCCCTTTTCCACCAAAGCAGTTCCAGGGCTGGTTCGGGGCCAGTGCTTAGTTTGGAACCGGGTTTTCTGTTTCCACTGACAAAGAACTGGCTCTGGGGCCATAAAAACCGGTTCCAGGCTAGCACCAACTCTCTGCTGGGCCAGAGGAAAGAACCGCTTACGTCAGCGGGGGGGCCGAGTTGTTAAGACCAACAACAATAACAAGACCGCGAAAGGTTGCCATTTTTAAGCGATGAGAAGCAGCAGCTGTACAAATGCGAAGTCATCCATTATTATTATTGTTGTTGCTGCTGCTGCTTCTTCCGTGTTGTTTTTGCTTTGATATTCGCGCCAAGGTTTATGTAAATGTAGCGCCGTAACTGACGTATACAGCGACGTAATGACGTATACAGCAACGTAATGACGTGGCTCCGCTTAGCACCGCGAGCTATGGAAAAGCAAACTGGTTCTCAGCTGGCTCGCAAGTTGAACGAGTTGTGAACCAGCACCAGCACTGGCCCCGAACCAGCCCTGGAACTGCTTTGGTGGAAAAGGGGTATAAGATGCCTTTAAAATGCTCCAGTTGAAGGCACCATCAATGTATCCTCGATGTTGCCCATTACCCATACATCTGTGCAGCAGCTCTCTCAAGCAACAATTTTTTTTTTAAATGGTGGACAAAAGATTCACAGAAAAGTGAATGCATATACACCATACAAATTTAATTTTAGGGCTTTTTTGCTTGGATTTAAGTACAGTAATTACCTCGCCTGGGACGGAGTCCACCAGGGGGCGAGGTATTGTTTTCACTGGGGTTTCTTTGTTTGCAACATTACGGGAAAACATCTGGACCAATCTTCAGGATAGATGGGCATTGGTCTCAAATAGAACCTCCAACATTTTGAGGGTCATCCAGTCAAGGTCACCAAAAAAGGTCAAAATCGTTTTGTTTTGTTTTGTTTCCCCCCCTCGATGATACTGTATCTTCCTTCATATTCATCATATTTACTTCCAACCAGTTCTAAATTGTTCATCTTTCAATTCTGGTTCCATTGATTTGCTACATGATGGGGCATCTCTCATAGTTTTCTTAGCGTTTGGGGGTCAAATGTCGGGGGGGTCAAGGTCATTGCTAAAATTTGCATATTTTCCATTATAACTCAAACAGTTAGAGATAGAGAGATGTTCATCATTATCAACATATAGGAAGTCCTATATGGGCTTTCATTTGGCACATGACCTTTTACCTTGAGTGACCTTCAAAGGCCAAACTCAAGGTCACGGGTTTTCAGAGGCTCATAACTGGGAAATGGTTCAAGATAGAGAGATGCTTAATATTATTGACACATAGGAAGTCATATATGGGCTTTCATTTGGCATATGACCCTTTGCCTTGAGTGACATTGAAAAGCCAAACTCAAGGTCATGGGTTTTCAAAGGGCTATAACTTTAAAATGGTTCATGATAGCCAGATGTTTACTATTATCAACATATAAGTAGTACCATATGGGCTTTCAGTTACCGCCATGACCTTTGACCTTAAAATGTCAAATTCAAGGTCAGGGATTCAAGGTCAGGGATTTTCATAGGACTGTAACCTGACAACTGATGATTGAGAAGTATTACCATTATCAACATATAGGTATAAAATAAGTGCTGCCGGGCGAGGTTTGTTTTGCCTGGCAACACTTGTTATTTCTTGGTAACTATGTGAAAACCCTGCAACTAAATTTGTTTGAAATGATTTGCGAGGCATCTGTTAGCCAACTTGTTAATGTTTGCTACCTCCTTCGAAACAAAACAAGTTTAGTTCCGGCATTCTGAAATCACACATCATAACTGCGTTCCTAAAATGCCATTCAAAGCAAACGTTCTTAGATGCCTTCAGTCGAAGATCATGTCTTAAGAGACCGCTATCTATTCCGACAGCATGGTGACAAGGCAGCAACTTCTCATTTGGAACGCACCCTATATTACACCAATTAGAACTGCCATCAAGACAACGTTTTAAAGCTTTTTTTGCATTCATTTTGCTACTTTGCATATATCCGATTAGGTGGTGCTATGGCCTGAGGCCCGCCCTGTTTAGCTGTATTGAATCAAACCCAGTTTCCAAACACTCAGAGGATGCTTGTTTTATTCAGCTCCATGTATGAATGAGAGCAAACATTTTCTCTTATGAACTGTAAGAAAGACTTCTCGATTATAGTTAACTGATCACCATCTATCCCCATCACGTCATTCTGTGTAAACTCTTGAGACTGTTGTGTGAGAACATCCATAGAAATCAGGGGTGTCTGAAATACTCAAACCCGTCCATCTGGCAACACCCATGCCACGGTTAAAGTCACAGAGATCACAATTTTTCCCGTTCTGATGTTTGATGTACGAATATTAACTGAAGCTCTTGATGTGTATCTGCATGATTTTATGCATTGGCTGCATAAATGAGCACGTGTACCAGTGATCCTATTAAAGTGACTAGTGGGTGTATATTTTTTCAGGTCAATCCTAGCACTGTCTAATATCAAGTGGAATCACTTACAGGTTAACTTATAGAAACCTGGCAATATGCTGATGGAGCGTTGGGAATAGAGTGTAGCTAATACAACACTGACGTGGGTTGGTGACAAGGTATGGATATGTCTATTTATTCTATCCACATTCACTGGATATGAGCAATCGCACACTGATTGGCTACTCTACTACTAGGATATCAGCTCATATACCGTGAATAGAGAACAAAATGGTGAAGCACATCAAGGTCAGATAGATCACGAAAGGTCTGAAAAGGCAGTATGTCACTGGGCTGCGACAGCTTGCGACTAGTTGGAGACACAACAATTGCGATAAAATATGCGAATTGGCGACAATTTTCACTTGGAATCACACGGAATTGATATTCGCATATTTTATCGCAATTGTCTCCAACTAGTCGCAAGCTGTCGCAGCCCAGTGAGATACTGGCTTCTCTCGCGAATGACGCTCGCAATTTGTCGCAAGCTGTCGCAGCCCAGTAAGATACTGGCTAAAAAATATAGTTTTGTCCCCCCCCCCCAAATATCGCCTTTTCCACACTCCAGCCCAGTTGGTGGCAGTACTACACCTTTAAGTTGGTTTGCCAACCGCCAAAAAAAAAGAAAATGGCAGAGCATGCTGCTGAACCAAACGAGGACGAAATAAAAACTCTACTCGAAAACAAAACCCCCGCAAAATACAAAAGCAACCAAATATGGAATTAAAAGTATTTGATGGTAAGAACGTACTTTTTTTTCCCAGAATTATTATTATAGCACTTTTCACAAATTGCTACTGTCATTTCTCCAGTTTGTTTACATTCTAAGTGGAAATGATTTTGTCGGACATTTTGTACAAAAAAGTTATTTACTGAGTTTGCAAAAAAACTAAAAATGCTCAGTTTCTCAAAAGCCACTGAATGTGGATAGAATAAAACCGCTATTCCACTCAATCTTGTCGTACATGGCTCATCAACTCTTATACAACTCAATTTCGTGGAATAACTTAAATCTACATATATGTATCTTTTGATACATGTCAGTGCATGTAAATAGGATGTGAATGAATGACTTTATTGCCTTTCCCCCCCTTAGTGCACACACACGAATAGCAAAGAACTCTCTCACCGTCTCCATCAGAAGTGCTACGTCGAAATGACCTGGAGTGAGATCTGTAGCGGATTCCCAGCACGCTGCTCTGGGGCTGGCGAAATGTCACTCTGACAACCTGACATCAGCCTGAAACCCTGGGACCCTGACGAACGCAGCCCGAATGGGGAAAAGCTGGATTTCTCTTCCCATCTGTTTCCCGCTCTATATTTAATTTATAGTCCCATTATAAATGAAACACACATATCTAATATTTACCAGCAGTTCACATGGGAACGCTCACACATGTCTGGAAGGGAAAGCACAAGCACCCACACATGGGGGGAAAAGAATCAGCACAAATGCCAAACCAGAACACACACACACACGTTAAAAAGAAAAAGTGAGCTGGGAATAAAGAAAGGACGCAACTGTGTCCTCCTGGACAGATTATAAATTGATATCGCAGAGGACAGTGAAAAGGGCACAACACTATCAGAAATACACTATGGATAAAAACATCCTGAGTCATTTCATGCACTCACAGTAAAGCTGAGATTTTGTGAATGGTTTATGCTCACACTAGTGCATCTAAAACAATTAGAATATCATAAAAAAAATGTGTTCGTACTCATTTTAAAAAGGTATACGTTCATATATTCTTTATTCATTGCACATCAAGTGAATTAATTCAAGCCTTTTTTGTTTTAATTTTTGATTATGGCTTTTAGCGAATAAAAATCAGAAATCCAGTATCTCAAATTATTAGAATACATTTCCTAAGATCAAATCAGAAAAATGATTCATAATACAGAAAATGTCCAACTTCTGAAAAGTATGTTCATTTATACACTCAATACTTGGTTGGGGCTCCTTTATTCTGAATTACTGCATCAATGCGGCGTGGCGTGGAGGCGAGCAGCCTGTGGCACTGCTGAGGTATTATTGAAGCCCAGATTGCTTTGATAGCGGCCTTCAAATCGTCTGCATTTTGGGGTCGGGTGTTTCTCATCTTCCTCTTGACAGCAAACCATAGATTCTCTACAGGGTTCAGGTCTGGCAAGTGGGCTGGCCAATCAAGCAAGCACAGTAATATCATGGTCAGCAAACCATTTGGTAGTAGTTTTGGCACTGTGGGCAGGTGATCAGTCTTGTTGGAAAAGGAAATCGGCATCTCCATAAAGCTTGTCAGCAGACAGAAGCATGAAGTGCTTGAAAATCTCCTGGTAGATGGCTGCATTGACTTTGGACTTGATAAAACACAGTGGACATCAAACACCTTGGATTCTGTGCCTCTCCACTCTTCCTCCAGACTCTAAGACCTTGATTTCCAGATGAAAGACAAAATTTACTTTCATTTGAAAAGAGGACTTTGGACCACTGAGCAACAGTCCAGTTCTTTCTCTCCTTAGCCCAGGTAAGACGCTTCTGACATTGTCACTGGTTCAGGAGTGGTTTGATATTAGGAATGGGACAGTTGTAGCCCCTTTCCTGAAGACGTCTGTACGTAGTGGCTCTTGATGCGCTGACCCCAGCCTCAGTCCACTCCTTGTGAAGATCTCCCAAGTTCTTGAATCGACATTTCTTGACAATCCTCTCAAGGCTTTGGTCATCCCTGCTGCTTGTGCACCTTTTCCAGCCAGCCTTTTCAGCAATGACCTTCTGTGGCTTACCCTCCTTGTGGAGGGTGTCGATGATCGTCTTCTGGACAAATGTCAAGTCAGCAGTCTTCCCCATGATTGTGGTTGTGTGTACTGAACTAGACTGAAAGATACACTGTATTTATACCGTTTTACTCAAACTTGAAATGAAATATTTTAATATTTTGAGATTTTGTTGTTGCACTGTAGGCCATAATGATCAAAATTAAAATAAAATGCTTCAAACATTTTAGTTTATGTGTAACAGTGAAAATTTAATTTCTTAAATAACTGATCGAAACTATTGGACTTTTTCACGATATTCTAATTGTTTGAGATGCACTAGTATATTACAAGTCCATTTGATTGACATGAGGTCAAAATAAGAAAGCAGTAAGGAACAGAAAGTATTGTTTTGAAGTTTTCTTGGAAACCTAATTCAGAGTATTTCAATAATACTCAAAGTATAAATATGCTGAAAATAATACTAGTACTGAAGTAATATAGATATTTAGGCACTGCCAAAAAGTGGAGCTCCTGATTAGTGTATGAGCAAAATATTGAAAAAGGAAATAAAAAATAAGCACTGGATAAAAACCCATCTCTCATGTAAATAAAGATACGAATTTCATTGTCTGGCGGTAAAGCATTTATGAGATACGTTGCCGTGCACTTACAGTACGATCAGGTTCCCTGTGGTGGTACACGGACGCCATTTGTATGTACGATCGCAAAAGGCATCAAAAAATAAAATGGGGTTGATGCATTACTATATTGTCTTAAGTATAGACTGTCGCTCTGCTACAATTACTCAAGTATTTTCTAGCCCTGTTATGAAAGACGTAAAAAGGTGGATTATGATTTTAAGCCTACGGAACTACAGTGCCAAACGAAATAATCAAACACTAGACACTTAATATGTCTTGGCTGACTGACATTTTATTTCCATCAGATTTCTCCTCCAAACCATTTCTTCAACAGCACCATGTGACGCCATACATCCTCCATCTAGCTCATGATGAGAGTTCCCAACTGCAGCATCTGTGTGGTAAACACATCAATTTGCTCCACAGTGTGCTTCACATGTGTCCTGTTCTCCCTCTCTCTCCCTCTCGCATAAGCGTGCCTAGGTCATCTATGTTGCATTATTTCTATCCCTCTATCATGTACTCCCTCTCTCTCCATCCCTCCATCACCTCCCTCTCTGTTCCATTAAATAAATTGAGTTGTAATAATCTTCTCTGATGTGCGTCCCTGATATTGGTGGATGGACACAGCAGCCTTTTTTTTTTTATTACCCCACTTTCAGCCCATCCTGGATGTTCCATAATCCTGTGCATTCTGTTCAGAAGATTACAATAAAAAGAAGCAGCGAGAAAGAGAATGTCTACGTCTGTGCTATAGAACGGCTCCGGGGCCGAAACACAATAAATAAAATTATTAATTAAATAAAAATAAATAAATAAATACATCCACATCTCACTGGATATGAGCAATCGTGCACTCTGATTGGCTACTCTACTACCAGGCTATCGGCTCATATACCATGAATAGAGAAAAACAAAATGGCGGAACGTGAACCAACCAAGGATGGGGGGGGATGACAACTCTACTTGAAAACAAAACCCCAAAACAGCAACCAAATATGGAATGAAAGCATTTGACGGTAAGAACGTCTCCTATTTTTTTCAAGAATTATTATTACTGCAGCATTTTTCACAAACTGCTACGGTCATTTCACTGGTTTCTTTACATTCTAAGCAGTTAAAAGTTTTTATTTATCGAATTTGAGAAAAAAAAAGCTCCTTTTCTCAATCCAGCGAATGTGGATAGAATAAAAGAATTATTCCACTCACTCAATCTCGTCGTACATGGCTTATAGCCGCTATCAGCTCATGTATGACTCTATTTCATTGAATAATTGTTTAATTATTTATTATGACTTACTGCGGTTTATAGCATTTTTTTTTAATGTTGAAACATTTCATTATTTTAAGCCAATTTTGGTCTACAGCATTTCTTTACATATGCTTAAGTCTTTTGCACAGTACCATATAATATTTTATGTATGTATGTACATAAAAACACTAACATTGATGTTATTACATCAATCATAATTACTACATTAATACATTACATGACTGCAAAAGTGTTCCTTGTATTCAACCCCCCCCAATTTTAGTAATGACTAATTGCCACCCACTATGTATGCCCCCAATCACACAAGAACGACCATCCAGTGAGGGCGAAGGTCATCACGTGCTTCGTCCGAGGCACGTAACACCAGTTGACTGCATCTTTTCGAACTGCCGTTTATGCAACATTAGACGGCGACATAACACACTTGGAGGAATGTGCTATCTGCCCACTTCTGTATACTATGAGCTCACAGATGCCCATGATTTGCTCGTTGCTGTAATTGACAGGGAAGAGAGAGTATGCCACCCCTTCCCTGAGAGCACAGTCTACTCTGAGAACACATAAACTCTGTTCAGCGTTGCCAGATACTGCTGACGTTTTCCAGCTCAAAATATGTTCAAAACCCGCCAAAATGCACTTGAAACCCCCCAACTGGGCGGGAAACCTCCCAATCTGGCAACACTGACTCTGTTACGGGATTCAACATGGAACCTTTATAACTCATCTCATCTCATTATCTCTAGCCGCTTTATCCTTCTACAGGGTCGCAGGCAAGCTGGAGCCTATCCCAGCTGACTACGGGCGAAAGGCGGGGTACACCCTGGACAAGTCGCCAGGTCATCACAGGGCTGACACATAGACACAGACAACCATTCACACTCACATTCACACCTACGGTCAATTTAGAGTCACCAGTTAACCTAACCTGCATGTCTTTGGACTGTGGGGGAAACCGGAGCACCCGGAGGAAACCCACGCGAACACGGGGAGAACATGCAAACTCCACACAGAAAGGCCCTCGCCGGCCACGGGGCTCGAACCTGGACCTTCTTGCTGTGAGGCGACAGTGCCAACCACCACACCACCGCGCGGCCCACCATTATAACTATTCAGAATATACTAATAAATCTTAGAATCCAGGATTTGACTTAAGAACCCTTGAGTGTTCCCCTACAGGAGATAAAGAGGGTGGATACTCCAAAAGAAGATGTTCTAGTCAGCAGTTCTTAGTCATGATGTCTCACAGATGGGACATACTTAAACTCAAGCACAAATAGGTACTGCCCAATAACACTGCATCCTTAATATACACTCACTGGACACTTGTTCTTGATTCTAAGATTCCTGTTCTTGGCTGCAGGAGTGGAACCCAGTGTGTTCTTCTGCTGTTGCATGAATGCCGAGATGCTTTTCTGCTCACCATGGTTGTAGAGAGCGATTATATGAGTCACTATATCCTTCTTGGTCGACCCAATCTGGCCATTTTCCTCTGACTGCTCTTATCAACAAAGCATTTGTTTCCACCCACAGAACTGTCGCTCATTCAACTCAATGTTTTTCGCACCATTCTGTCTGTGTAAACTCCAGAGATGGTTGTGTGTGAAAACCCCAGGAGATCAGCAGTTTCTGAAATACTCAAACCAGTCTATCTGGCTTAAACCAACACCCATGCCACAGTGAAAGAAAGTCACACTTTGAGATCATATAATTTTTCCCCATTCTGATGTTTGAACATTGTGAACATTAACTGAAGCTCTTGATTTGTATCTGCATGATTCGATGCATCGTGCTGCCGTCAAGGGATCGGCTGATTGGATAACTGCATAAAACAGCAAATGTATGGTGCTCCTAATAAAGTGGCCAGTGAGTGTCCAGTACACATTTCTCCCAAAGGTTCCACAAGGGCTTCTGTTTCGAAAGGAAACACTGTTGGAGTTCTAAACAAACTCTGATGGTTGCACGATGATGTCTTTTCACCTAAGATGATAGGTTATAAGATTTTAGGACCAACTGATGGTCATATATAAGTCCCTTTTGAATACTTCAAGGGAAATTTTGGTATTAACCTGGTGCCCTATTTTCCCATCTTTTGGGTTCAAAATTTTTAATAAAAAGGTCAAAAACCAATTAAATCAGTCCAGTATTGAGTTAGAACGCTATAACCAGCAATCACAAAACAGCCATCAATGTAATCCTATGGGGCAAACATCTGCGTCAGAGTAAACCATTTGTTTTCGCCATTGATAGACTCATAATGTTAAGTGTCCGACGACAAAATCCCTACAGAGATACACATGTCCGTTTACCTCAATAACTGTGACGAAACTGTAGAAAAGGATCATTTCTATACTCGTTGTTTTACCTTTCACTTCTTCCCGTCTCTGAAGCAGTGCCCCATTCAGTGCTTGTTTTCTGATGATTACAAAAGAAGTCACGCAGAATTTGTGAAGAATTTCCAAAGTTATGCCCCAATATTTATATAGGATTACAACAATTTGGATAAAGCGTTTGAATTTAATGGTCATCCTGATGTACTTGTGCTTGAGAATACAGCCTTGGTGCAATAATCAACTAAGGTTGTTTTGTTGTTGTTTGGGGGTTTTTGCTGGAATTTGTTCCCCTTTGGCTTATGAACCCAAATTGGTCAAGTTCAACACAACGTGTCCATTTTTTGCCTGTTTAGGGTAATAGACAATCATTCTCAAAGGGTTCATCCATCATAATAGATGGAACCTTATTTCCGAACAAATGCGCAATTTCTATTTTCTCATCTCATCTCATTATCTCTAGCCGCTTTATCCTTCTACAGGGTCGCAGGCAAGCTGGAGCCTATCCCAGCTGACTACGGGCGAAAGGCGGGGTACACCCTGGACAAGTCGCCAGGTCATCACAGGGCTGACACATAGACACAGACAACCATTCACACTCACATTCACACCTACGGTCAATTTAGAGTCACCAGTTAACCTAACCTGCATGTCTTTGGACTGTGGGGGAAACCGGAGCACCCGGAGGAAACCCACACGGACACGGGGAGAACATGCAAACTCCGCACAGAAAGGCCCTCGCCAGCCACAGGGCTTGAACCCGGACCTTAATGCTGTGAGGCGACAGCGCTAACCACTACACCACCGTGCCGCCCGAAATTTCTATTTTGTTTTACCAAATAATTTTTATGAATGTTAAATAACCATCATTGGGTGGCACGGTGGCGTAGTGGTTAGCACTGTTACCTCACAGCAAGAAGGTTCTGGGTTCGAGCCCAGTGGTTGACAGGGGCCTTTCTGTGTGGAGTTTGCACATTCTTCCCGTGTTTGCTTGGGTTTCCTCTGGATGCTCTGGTTTCCCCTACAGTCTTAAGACATATATATGTTATTTATGAGCTGGGAGGTCCGTATCGTGAAATCCCGTGACCGAGGTCTTGAAAGTACTTACCGAGGGCCCTCTGGGCCGAGGTCAGTATTCAAGGCCGAGGTCACGGTATTTCACCATACGGACTGACCTTAAGCTGGTAAATAATATATTTATTTTTTTCTTTACCAAATTCGAACAGAAAACGAGAGCACCCGAAAGGGAAAACCGAGCCGAGCCGCCATTTCGAATCCTCATTCACGGCTGTAATACAAATTGCTTTTTCCTCGGTATACAAGTGCACTTCCATGACAGGAAAAAAAAAACTACATTTTGCCGCCTATGTAGTCCCCTGTTTATACAAAATTGAGTCATTCAGGATCCTGCCATGTTTTTGCTCAGCGTTAGCAACAGTTACAGGTTTTTAGCTTTCTCCTGAAATGTTTTCTTTTATTTCTTCTTCCTCAGGGTAGTAAAACTCGCTTTCACTGTGAACACTGTCGTTATCGCTATCTATGATGTAAAATTAATGCTATTCTCCTGAGAAATGCGAAAATAAATGTTGACAAAAATTGTTTGTTGTTGTGAATGAGCGAGTCACCAGAGGTCCGTAACCAGGGTCCGTATCGTAGGAGACGGACCCGCTCGCCAGCCAATCAGAGCGCAGGATTTGATGGAAACCGGACCGCGAAAAAAATAAATGCAGTTACGTTACGTTATGTTAACTGACTACTCTAAATTGCCCATGAATGTGTGCGAGAGTGTGCAAAAAGGAACTGGCCACCCTACTACTGCAAATCTGGCCAAGTTAACGAAATATGGTTCGCCTCAGGCCTGGATTGGGTTTGGCAGCAATGATGACGAACATCAGTCATCAACCATATGCAAATCTAGGTACATAAAGTGCCGTGTTTCTGCTTTTCTTTGTTTTTGTGTCTCATTTTTCAGACACTTCAGCCATCAGCGTGAGCGCAGGTCCAGCAGACCCAAACAAATCAATAGAGTAATGCAGCCAACAATCAACTGTAATCAAAACCCGGTGAGAGGATCAGAAACTGCTATTTGATCTACAGTCAAGTGTGCGCGTGTAGATAGTATCTCAGCATCAAAGTAACAAAAGAGACGAGAGTTTTTAGAGACAGACGTAAGCCACTCATTAAGGACAAATATGAAGAAAATCACATAAAGAGATCAGCGTTCTTTCTGCTACTATAAACCCTGGATAAGCACGTTCCTGAACTGTCAGCTTTGTGTTTGTCGTCTCCCTAACACAATGCGATTCTGCACATGAAGGACTTGCTGATGATCTGTTGATTATAATTATGGGTGTTAGATTGAAAACACAGGAACCTTTGCAGTGCACAAGACTGAAGTCAAGAGTAACTCGTCCAGAAGATCAGCTTGAAGTAAATCAGATCAAAATATACAACATGATTTTTTTTTTTATTTCAGGTTTTAAAAGAGGAATCATTGTCACAAGGCATTTTATATAAATCCTGGTAACAAATGTGCCACTATAGAGGTTTCGCACCGTCATGTGACCCCCGTAGCAACGGTAACTACGCCGCCATGACAGGAGGCAGGTTAAAACAAAACGGTGAGAAGCGAGAGACAGAACGCATGCCTTCTCTCCTGAAATATCAGGATTCTTTCAGCCCTGAAAAGCGTAAAAATTACGAAATTTTTTTACTAGAATTCCTCAGTAATATCAATCCCTAAAATGTCATGAATATTTCCCCCCGGAATCAATGGAAATGTGGCTTGATGTGGAATTCCCTGACACTGTGACCTACTTGCTGTTCTCTAGGAGTCTTTACCGTACATGAAAGATCAAATCAAGGCCTACAAAAGCCTAGAAGCTTACCAGTTTTTTGAGGCTGGCTAGGTAAGCTGTATCTTTACAGGTCAAACAGAAAATGTGAAGAGTCTGATCGGAAAGGTTGGCATTTCTGAGGGTTTAACTTGACAGTTGCAGGTTCTCCTGGATAAATAAAAGAGCAATTCCAGCGTTATGGACGTGACACTTGAACTCAAAATGGCAACAAATGACCCAGTGCATGTTTTATTGTCTCCCAGTATTTAAACAGGTGTTGCATATTTTAAGGCTGTACCATACTGGAGAAGTGATAGAACAAGAACAATTCCCATAGTACATCTAGGGCATGCCAGAAAATGCCAATAAAAGATGCGTTATGGATGTGACAGAAAAAGTATCACTTTTCTTGGGTGACTGTACATTTTTATCAAACTCTGTGAAATTGTAAACCTAATGTCGAAATGGAGATATCCATTTGATAGAGGGGTCCAAGGTGAATATTAAAAAATATTTGTTTAAAATATTTTGTATTTCATGCAGAGTTTCGGAAGGAAAAGTCAGCGTTATGGATGTGACGAAATTCCGTTATGGATGTGACGCGTCTGAAATAGACATGGCATATGTTTAGAAAATCAGCAATTTAACCACCATAACCCTTTGAAAAACTCTCTAAATATCAGCTAAAACTATCAAAGTTCTTAAATAATATTTAGGATGGCTATTGTTTTGCTGTTTTGTGGATTTTAGCATACATTTCTGTGGCTTGTGGCAATAATATAGAATTGTACATGATCAAAGTTGGTTTTAGCTTGGGTTTTACATTATAAGAAAGAAAGACTGACAGTGACATATTAGGTTGGTTACAAATTGGTTCAACTTATTCACATCTGTAAAATACAGGCCTAGGTGATATCTCTGGGAGTGGTTTTGATGTATTACATGTTGCTTTATTTTTGCATGGTGAGGTTGACATTTACATGGAATTGCCCACAACCAAAAGTTAGACATAGAAAGTTCGAAATTTGTTTGAAAAGCATATTAAGTTCGGATTTTTTTTTTGGGGGGGGGGGGGGGGGGATTTCTTACCTTCGTGGAAATGAAGTGAGCAGACCATAGGGTGTTTGACCTCTCCGTTCGACACCGAGTCCCGCCAAATGTTTGCGAGCCATTTTTCCCTTCTAGGTTTAGAAATCTCTCTAGTTTTTCACCTGATTAATTACTTTTGGTAAATTAAAAAAAAAGAAACCTGATGTCTGTTTCGTTCAGAACGATTTGCATATCCAAAAACGCAGCCAAACCTTCCCATACTGATCAATAACAACTAATTTGTCTGAATGAAGCACTACAAGCTGCCTCCCGTCATGGCGCCCTAGTCACCATTGCTATGGGGGTCATGTGATGGTGCAAAGCCTCTATAGGCTAGTATCCCCTCTCTCACATTTAGAGAGTGATCACCACAAGGAGATTAAAAGAGAAAATAAAGAAGCTAATTCTTCCAAGTATGAAAAGGTTACAATGCATTCATTCTAGCTAACGAAAAAATGTATTCGCCCAACACAGAGCGTCCATTTCAGTGAGAGCAGCAAGCGACAGCATGAATTTCTCAAGTTTACATAAATTAGCTGTAAAATGACAAATCCATACGATTGGCTTGAACAATTATTCATACTTTTTTTTTAGCTACTATCATTTGTCATGGGAACTTAAAAAAAAAAGAACCCCCAACCCACCCGTTGATGTACAATGCACACCCACAAGCAACAAGTCATTCTAAAGCTAGCTAGTTATGCTACAATCTACGTAGCGCTTAGCTACATTAATGCTTAATCGATGTGTGATGTCACCTCTCCTGCTAAATATATATACAGTATAAGCTAATCAACTGAAACCACCCAATGTATAGAATTAGGTTTTATGGGCAACCAGTAGCCTTGAGTTTTGATTTCAGCCAGAAGCCAAGAATAACTTAAATATATACAGTTTGTATAGTTAATGTATAGAAATCTGCTGGCTCCATTTGGGTGCTCCCAGGTCCACATGTAACTTAGTTTATAGGGTTGTCGGTGGAAGGCTAGAACAAGTTTTTGGCTCTCACAAAGGTCTACAAGGCGCTGGCCATTTTTGTTGCTTTGCAGGTGATATGCATATTTTCCAACAACTGACGCAAGACCGTAACAGGAGAGGAAGCCCTCGACTAACCGACATCAAAAACATGCAAGAAATCACCAGCCTCAGCATAGAGTTGTATTGTCATGAGATGACTGGAGAAGCAGTGTAGTCGGGAGATTTGACCCACAAGCTCCCGACTACGAAGGAAGGAATAGAAATAGTTTTTGTATTAAAGTATAACTTCCCTCATCTCGGAGCTTAACTCCACCCAATGCATAAATTTGAAAAACGATTTTAAAAAAAAGTGGGTGGGGTGGGGAAATACTCCAGTCAAAAACAAGTCTCGATCAGCATACAGTGGTGCTTGAAAGTTTGTGAACCCTTTAGAATTTTCTATATTTCTGCATAAATATGACCTAAAACATCATCAGATTTTCACCCAAGTCCTAAAAGTAGATAAAGAGAACCCAGTTAAACAAATGAGACAAAAATATTATACTCGGTCATTTATTTATTGAGGAAAATGATCCAATATTACATATCTGTGAGTGGCAAAAGTATGTGAACCTCTAGGATTAGCATTTGAAGATGAAATTCAGGTGAGTCAGGTGTTTTCAATCAATGGGATGACAATCAGGTGTGAGTGGGCGCCCTGTTTTATTTAAAGAACAGGGATCTATCAAAGTCTGATCTTCACAACACATGTTTGTGGAAGTGTATCACAGCATGAAAAAAGAAGATTTCTGAGGACCTCAGAAAAAGCCTTGTTGATGCTCATCAGGCTGGAAAAGGTTACAAAACCATCTCTAAAGAGTTTGGACTCCACCAATCCACAGTCAGACAGATTGTGTACAAATGGAGGAAATTCAAGACCATTGTTACCCTCCCCAGGAGTGGTCGACCAACAAAGATCACTCAAAGAGCAAGGCGTGTAATAGTCGGCGAGATCACAAAGGACCCCAGGGTAACTTCTAAGCAACTGAAAGCCTCTCTCACATTGGCTAATGTTAATGTTCATGAGTCCACCATCAGGAGAACACTGAACAACAATGGTGTGCATGGCAGGGATGCAAGGAGAAAGCCACTGCTCTCCAAAAAGAGCATTGCGGCTCGTCTGCAGTTTGCTAAAGATCACGTGGACAAGCCAGAAGGCTATTGGAAAAATTTTTGTGGACAGATGAGACCAAAATAGAACTCTTTGGTTTAAATGAGAAGCATTATGTTTGGAGAAAGGAAAACACTGCATTCCATCATAAGAACCTTATCCCATCTGTGAAACATGGTGGTGGTAGTATCATGGTTTGGGCCTGTTTTGCTGCATCTGGGCCAGAACAGCTTGCCATCACTGATGGAACAATGCATTCTGAATTATACCAGCGAATTCTAAAGGAAAATGTCAGGACATCGGTCCATGAACTGAATCTCAAGAGAAGGTGGGTCATGCAGCAAGACAACGACCCTAAGCACACAAGTCGTTCTACCAAAGAATGGTTAAAGAAGAATAAAGTTAATGTTTTGGAATGGCCAAGTCAAAGTCCTGACCTTAATCCAATCGAAATGTTGTGGAAGGACCTGAAGCGAGCAGTTCATGTGAGGAAACCCACCAACATCCCAGAGTTGAAGCTGTTCTGTACAGAGGAATGGGCTAAAATTCCTCCAAGCCAGTGTGCAGGACTGATCAACAGTTACTGGAAATGTTTAATTGCAGTTATTGCTGCACAAGGGGGTCACACCAGATACTGAAAGCAGAGGTTCACATACTTTTGCTACTCACAGATATGTAATATTGGATCATTTTCCTCAATAAATAAATGACCGAATATAATATTTTTGTCTCATTTGTTTAACTTGGTTCTCTTTATCTACTTTTAGGACTTGTGTGAAAACCTGATGACGTTTTAGGTCATATTTATGCAGAAATATAGAAAATTCTAAAGGGTTCACAAACCTTCAAGCACCACTGTATATTTGAAAAGGAGTGTGGTTTCCTAGACTTCCACTCAAGGGCAGGGGATGAGGAGGTGGGTCGCCCAACTCTGGTTTAGAGAGCGTTAACATTTTTTTTTCTTTTAAATAAAAATGTCATGACGTAACTTACAGAAGTACCAAATGGTCGACTCTACGTCAGTATTGGCCTTGCAACATTCAGGATCATTTAAAAGTGGCGTTTTGAGCCATTTTTCAACCCATAAAATGAGAATTGTCTTCTTATAAAAATGGGAATTGTCAATATTTACACCAGCATTGACGTGTTTCATCACAGTCCAGTCAGATCATTTAGTTTACAGCTCAAAAAAATTAAGTGTGCAGTACCTTAGTTCAAATATACTGTTACCAGGAGAGCCATAAGCATCAGGAGCATCATGTTCTACTCTGTCGACTTTTAGTCCTAGATACAATATTAAAATGCCCCAAACTTTTAATAGACAGGATTTTTATTCTTTTTTTTAAATCGTTGCAGGCTTTATTCCCTGCAGTCTGTCTGAGGCCGAAAGATTTGTAGTTTTCTTGTAGGACACAAAATTCTACACTATAAAGAAATCGCAGCTTTATATACAGTATTCACCTCAACCCAAAACACCTTTGTGAAGCGAATACAAAAATGAAGGTTCTCTGCCTTTCTCACTCTTATGAGAATAAATATATATATATATATATATATTTTTAAAGTGCATTCTGTATTCTAAAGCTGTTCTACTTTGGTTTAATGTATTCAGCTGGAGCTGACAAAAAAAATACAGGAAAATAAACCTGGGAAGAAATGACTTTTCTTTCTTTTTCTTTAAATGCACAGCTAAGTCTCTTTTGGGAATGGTCTGGTTATGCGAGATGAATAAAAGCCTGATTAAAAAAAACGTGAGCGAGAAAGAGAGAGAAAATGAAGTGAGTAAAGAAGATTTTCTTCAGCCAGTAACAGATTTGATTGGCAGACAAAGAAGGCGGTCAGGCGAACCGTCGCTATGATCAGACTTTGTGATTTCTTGGGGGGGACACCCCAACCCACCCTGAATGCTGTTTTTACAAAAAGCTCTCATGTCAAGCCCACATTTGAGGAATTAAACGGACTGTAGGAAATGCCCCAGAGATTAAAAAAAAAAAAGCTGCGTGGGGCACAAAACTAGTACGTATATAATTATCTAATCATTTATTCAGCTCCAGCTCGATGTCCTTGCCCAGGTGATTTTTTTTTTTGTAATTTCTGCACACACTTTGCAAAGGTTTGTTTACTTCTTTATCCATCACCATCTTTCCAATGAACAAAAGAGTTTTGCAAGTCCATTTTCAGCCCTTCATGCCCCTCAGCCGATGCTCCGTTTTTGTTTTCTTGGTTCATTTAATGGCGTGCCATGTTAAAGGAAACCAAACCAAATAGAAATGAATAAAAAATTATGAAAGTTTTCTCCGATTTGGACTCTGCAAAAGGACTTCTGGTTGTGAAAGCATCCAATCCTGGGCCTGGAGTGGTTAGTATTTTTCAGGCTGTAACACTCAGATTGAGGAAGGGAATGTTAATAAACGGATTCCGTGAACGAGGGCTATTAGGATAAAGGAAAAACATGAAAAATAGGCAGGGCTGGGAATCACTGTTCTTTAGGACATCCTGGGTTAATCTAATCTCAGAGTTTTCACACACACACACACACACACACACACACACACACACACACACACACACACACATATATACAATTACCAAACTACAACCCCGATTCCAAAAAAGTTGGGAGAAAGTACAAATTGTAAATAAAACGGAATGCAATGATATGGAAGTTTCAAAATTCCATATTTTATTCAGAATAGAACATAGATGACATATCAAATGTTTAAACTGAGAAAATGTATCATTTAAAGAGAAAAATTAGGTGATTTTAAATTTCATGACAACAACACATCTCAAAAAAGTTGGGACAAGGCCATGTTTCCCACTGTGAGACATCCCCTTTTCTCTTTACAACAGTCTGTAAACGTCTGGGGACTGAGGAGACAAGTTGCTCAAGTTTAGGGATAGGAATGTTAACCCATTCTTGTCTAATGTAGGATTCTAGTTGCTCAACTGTCTTAGGTCTTTTTTGTCGTATCTTCCGTTTTATGATGCGCCAAATGTTTTCTATGGGTGAAAGATCTGGACTGCAGGCTGGCCAGTTCAGTACCCGGACCCTTCTTCTACGCAGCCATGATGCTGTAATTGATGCAGTATGTGGTGTGGCATTGTCATGTTGGAAAATGCAAGGTCTTCCCTGAAAGAGACGTCGTCTGGATGGGAGCATATGTTGCTCTAGAACCTGGATATACCTTTCAGCATTGATGGGGTCTTTCCAGATGTGTAAGCTGCCCATGCCACACGCACTAATGCAACCCCATACCATCAGAGATGCAGGCTTCTGAACTGAGCGCTGATAACAATTCGGGTCGTCCTTCTCCTCTTTAATCCGAATGACACGGCGTCCCTGATTTCCATAAAGAACTTCAAATTTTGATTCGTCTGACCACAGAACAGTTTTCCACTTTGCCACAGTCCATTTTAAATGAGCCTTGGCCCAGAGAAGACGTCTGCGCTTCTGGATCATGTTTAGATACGGCTTCTTCTTTGAACTATAGAGTTTTAGCTGGCAACAGCGGATGGCACGGTGAATTGTGTTCACAGATAATGTTCTCTGGAAATAGGCTATTCCTGAGCCCATTTTGTGATTTCCAATACAGAAGCATGCCTGTATGTGATGCAGTGCCGTCTAAGGGCCTGAAGATCACGGGCACCCAGTATGGTTTTCCGGCCTTGACCCTTACGCACAGAGATTCTTCCAGATTCTCTGAATCTTTTGATGATATTATGCACTGTAGATGATGATATGTTCAAACTCTTTGCAATTTTACACTGTCGAACTCCTTTCTGATATTGCTCCACTATTTGTCGGAGCAGAATTAGGGGGATTGGTGATCCTCTTCCCATCTTTACTTCTGAGAGCCGCTGCCACTCCAAGATGCTCTTTTTATACCCAGTCATGTTAATGACCTATTGCCAATTGACCTAATGAGTTGCAATTTGGTCCTCCAGCTGTTCCTTTTTTGTACCTTTAACTTTTCCAGCCTCTTATTGCCCCTGTCCCAACTTTTTTGAGATGTGTTGCTGTCATGAAATTTCAAATGAGCCAATATTTGGCATGAAATTTCAAAATGCCTCACTTTCGACATTTGATATGTTGTCTATGTTCTATTGTGAATACAATATCAGTTTTTGAGATTTGTAAATTATTGCATTCCGTTTTTATTTATACAATTTGTACTTTGTCCCAACTTTTTTGGAATCAGGGTTGTACAATAGCCAAACTGTCTTTAGCTTAACCACTCTAACTGTAAATCATTGTCCTCTAGAGTAACTAAGAGATAATTTAAAAAAAAAAAACCTCCGTAGACAGAGGATTTCGCGAATGCCAAATATTTTCATTTGTCCAGTCACCTCATACCTCCTCATTTTTGTAATCATTTGAAAGTAATTTAGCTGTAGTTATTCATGTACCAGTCATGATGCTAACAAGCTAACTGTCTCAGTTAGCATGTTAACTTTCTAACTCTACCTTAGAAAAACTCAGCAAGACAAACAGGCTTTGTAAAGTTCTACAATACACTGATTTTATTTTTATGATTTACTTAAAAATCATGCAGGTTATGCTCCCCTTTGTACCAGCAAACATGCTAACAAGCTAAATTTCTCAGCTAACCACAATGCTAGCTCAGCTGAACTGAGAGAAAGAACGTAAATGCTTTGCAAACAGATGGCTGTGATAATTATTAAGGATCTTAATTTCTCTTTAAAACAAGCATTTACAATGCGCAGTAAATTCCCGTTCCTCTCATGTGTGACTGAACATCTGCGTCTGCACTCCATCATGGCTAATCCCTAACAATTTTGTTCATGCTAATATTTTGTACTTTTGTAGTCATGGCAGGGTTTTGGTTTCAGTGATGCAAGTTCAGCAAAATGTGTGTCATCTTGTGACAGCAGAATTCTGTTTCCTGTTTTTCCAGCATCCACCAAAAGCGATTTTATTACATAAAAAAATCCATCCATCCATCAATAGCCTAGCTAGATCCAGAGCCTCATCTCATCTCATTATCTCTAGCCGCTTTATCCTGTTCTACAGGGTCGCAGGCAAGCTGGAGCCTATCCCAGCTGACTACAGGCGAAAGGCGGGGTACACCCTGGACAAGTCGCCAGGTCATCACAGGGCTGACACATAGACACAGACAACCATTCACACCTACGGTCAATTTAGAGTCACCAGTTAACCTAACCTGCATGTCTTTGGACTGTGGGGGAAACCGGAGCACCCGGAGGAAACCCACGCGGACACGGGGAGAACATGCAAACTCCGCACAGAAAGGCCCTCGCCGGCCACGGGACTCGAACCCGGACCTTCTTGCTGTGAGGCGACAGCGCTAACCACTACACCACCGTGCCACCCAGATCCAGAGCCTATCCCAGAAAAACTAGAGATAAGGTAGGAATGGGATAGAAGTTCAACACGGGGACGAACACATGCATGCGCACACACACACACACACGTGTTTTGGGAGGAAACTGGAGAACCTGAGATCAGGATCGCCCACAAATCAAGATTTCAGATTGATCCTGATCTCAGATTCTCCGGTTTGTGGATTTATGGGCTTGGAACATGAACTGCTTCACCGCTGTATTCAATATAATTCAAAACAGCACCAAGTCAAGATGCCCAATAAACCATAAATCAAAGAGACTGTCCAGAAACATCCGGAGGAGTCAAATGCTGTGCCCAAAAAGTGACAACTAACACCTCGGTGCACTTTTAATTACAGTGGAAGTGTTGCTTTCAGAAGCAGGGCTTGAATCCACCTGAAGTAGTTTATGATACAATACTGTGCAAAAGTCTTAGCACCACCCTATTTTTTTTCCCATGCAAACTTTGTTATAGATTTCTATTTTATGACTTCTGCATTATCAAGTCAGTAGAAAAATATTTTAGAGTTCAAGTGTTCGTTTTCCAGCACAAAATTAAACGTCGCAGGGGGGAAGAAAAGTTTCTATCTATCTGAGCAGCATATTGCACACGAGACTGCGTCTCAGATTAAAAAAAGAAAACATAATGAAGGCTGCTGGGTTTTGCTGCAAATTTAAGAAGCGAGTGTGACAGTCAAAGTGTCCAGAAGAACTGTGGCTGGTTCTGCAAGATGCTCAGTAAAACCTACAGCTCATTTCCGCATAAAACTGCGCTCATTGTACCCAAGACTACCTTTTTTTTTTTAAAGCAAAGGGTCATTTCACACCAAATATTGACCATTTAATTTATTATGGCTTACTGCTGTTTATAGTATTCCCCCATGTTGAAACATTTCATTTCATTATTTTTCAAGCTATTTTTGGTCTACAGCATTTCTTTACATGTGCCGAAGACTTTTGTACAGTACTATATTTCCAAACGTTTATTAGTTGGGGGTTTATATGCATGTAATACTGTATACCTGTCAAATAACATGTTTCAAACAATAATTGTGCTATAATTATGTTCGTAAATAGCTAGCAAAGTCACTGCCCTAACTGTCATATCTCATTGTTTAATATTTTATTGGCTGCCAGCTGCTATGGTAAGAAACAGGATTTCATTAATGGGATCATACTTTTTTTTTCCTGTTTATCTTTGAAAGCTAGGTACACTGTGAGCATGGAAAGATCAACGTGACAGCTATTGAAGTACTGCAGGTAGGTTTATGAGGTAAACCCTCCATATTATTTTCAGTAGAAAGATCATAAAGGTATTTTACTAACCTGCTGGTATTAACATTATTATTATGGCACGATTGGTTACCGGTAGATCCTACCGTACCTTAAACGAGACCATCAGTGACAGCGTAGCTCACTCCGGCCCTGTCTAGTCCAGAAAGAACTATCTAAATTGGGCCACCTTGCGCAATAAATGTTGCAAGCTACCGTATATACAGACGCTATATCCACCCTAGGAATACCGACCTATTCGCCGCAAAGAATCCACAATGGCGAGGAATTGACCAAGAAGAAGCGATTTTAGCTGAACTGCTCATTAAGGCAGTATTAATCCATAACTTCATTAATAATTGTAATTAAGCAAATCTGGATAGAAGTTATATGCACCTTAGGTACCCCTACGGTACCTTCATGCCAGAAAGAATCAGTATCGGTGAAGAACTGAGGGAGAGGAAGCGATTTGTGTGGAAACTGCTCATTAGGGATTGATTAATTACTTCATATCTTCATTATTAATTGCAATTATGCAAACTTGTGTAGAAGCCATATGCATCCCAGGCAGACCTACCTTCCTGCCAAAAAGAATAAAAATCCGTGAAGAATTAAGAAAGAAGAAGCGATTTTCGTGAAACGTGGATGACACCGGACAGACAACACACGATGGCGTAAGCTCGTCGCCTGTCGGCCGGATGAGCACGAGTTTTAAATCAAATTCTGAATACCACCACTGCTTCTGCTCCCAACAAAGAAATAAATAAAAATGCATGAGCGCATCAATCTCATCAGTTTAATTGTTCATTCAGATCGTACTGTGGTATGATTTTGCATATTATATTTCCTCATCCTCCTAAAATGAATTCTTGGCCACACCACTGAATTGCAGTAATAGTAATAGATATGAAATGCATTAATAGTTGGCTTGGGTGCTTGTCGAAATGAAATTAAAATCTGATAACACTGCAGCCAAATACCTTTGAGATATTTTTGCTATGAATGTACTGTAAGGACACCCCTGGTGGAGTTGTTTTCCGCTTGCATTCTTCCGCCTACAAATGAACAGGATTTGGCTAGAAGGCTGGAAACAATCCTATAGACTGAAGTACAGTGTAAAAGTGGGATTACAGCTGACACACACACACACCAAAAAAAAAAAAAAAGCCCCCTCCCATCTTTATATTATACAGTGCTTGAAATGGGACAATATTGCTGCATTCCTCCAGTCATTTCTCTCAGTGGATGTTTATTTGCACCTGCGAAAAAAAAAATTAAAAATGCGACATGGAACAAGTTGAACTGTCTTCAAAGCACGACACCTACAGTACCCTGACTGGTATTTAGCTTTCTAATAAAACCTGTTAGTTATCCGTCACTCCAACTCGAACAATGTGCGTCTTTTGGGATTTTATAAACCAAAAACATAGCCATGGACTTATTGAAATCTTCGAATAAATCATATTTGTTTTTTTTTTTGTAGATGAGGTTTCTCTATTTTTTACATAAATTTTAAAGTGCTGCCTTTCTTGGCCAGGGACCATTTGAAAAAGAGATGATAGTCTCAATATGACTCCCCTGGTTAAATAAAGGATAAATCTCATCTCATCTCTCATCTCATTATCTCTAACCGCTTTATCCTGTTCTACAGGGTCGCAGGCAAGCTGGAGCCTATCCCAGCTGACTACGGGCGAAAGATGGGGTACACCCTGGACAAGTCGCCAGGTCATCACAGGGCTGACACATAGACACAACCATTCACATTCACACCTACGGTCAATTTAGAGTCACCAGTTAACCTAACCTGCATGTCTTTGGACTGTGGGGGAAACCGGAGCACCCGGAGGAAACCCACGCGGACACGGGGAGAACATGCAAACACTCCGCACAGAAAGGCCCTCGCCGGCCACGGGGCTCGAACCCGGACCTTCTTGCTGTGAGGCGACAGCGCTAACCACTACACCACCGTGCCACCATATATAAGTATTTTTTTTTAAAGCAAAGGATCGTCTCACACCAAATACTGACTTTCATTTATTATGGCTTGATGCTGTTTATAGGCTTTTTTTTTATGCTGAAACACTTCATTTCATAATTTTTATGCTGTAGACCAAAAATGGCTTTTCTTTACATGTGCCTAAGACTTTTGCACAGTACTATACATCCTGGGTTATATCCATTACTGATTCAATATGCCTCCCCCCGCCCCAGTTCATCATAAGTGCTATAAGAAGAGAATGTTGGGAAATGGATATATTAAGGCCAAAAAAAATTAAGCATCGACAACCTCATCATGCGCATCCAAAATGTTCCCAGAGGTACGTTCTACAAACCCAATTACTTATTACCACCTCATATGAAGTACCAGTGTGTACTATTCATGCGGCGCAGCTCATTAGAGCAGCATTGTGGCTGCGAAAACGCTCCTCGCGACGCTGATCACAGATTCTGCAGCTTCATGACCTGTGCCTCAACTAAATGACTAAATTACAGTGATGCGGATAATTCGACACATGTGGACAGGATGAGAGGCGAAGATTTTAATTGCAGCTTTTCTAATGACTGAGTCAATGAGCGTTCGAGCCAAGTAAAAGCAGAGCTGACTTTCATGTGGATTCACACTAATTGCAAATCCAAACAGGCGTCTTAAAGATAAAAGCTGATTTTTGGTGTGAAAGTAATGATTTGCAAGACATGTGGCTAATTATGATAGAGGGAGGAAATGAAAAATTGTTGTGCCCTTGCACAGATAATGTATTACAGGAAGAACACTGAAATTTTATATTATACATTTTAAAAAATTGCCAGCTTTGGACATCAGTACATTGATTTTTGGCATCCATTTAAAAGTTATTCCATGAAATCGAGTCGTACATGAGCTGATGGCCAACGAGGTGCATAGCACCAAGTTGGCTATAAGCCATGTACAACTTTATTTTGTGGAATAACTTTTATTCTATCCACATTCACTGGATTTTGAGAAACAGTATTTTTATTTTTTGCAAATTTGATAAGTAAAAACTTTATACAAAACATCTGACAAAATCACTTCTGCTTAGAATGTAAACAAACCAGCGAAATGACTGTAGCAATTTGTGAAAAATGCTATAATTCTTGCAAAAAATAAAAAGTTCTTACCATCAAATACTTTTATTCCATATTTTGGGGCTTTTTTTTTTTGGCAGTTGGCAAACCAACTTAAAGGTGCATTACCACCACCGACTGGGCTGGAGTGTGGAACAGGGGATATTGGGGGAATAATAATAATAATAATAATAATAATAATAATAATAATTCCCATTTGTTTCTTTCAAATACTCAATTTTTGGGGTTTTGTTTTCGAGTTTTTATTTCGTCCTCAGTTGGTTCAGCAACACGCACTGCCATTTTGTTTTTCTCTACTCACGGTATATGAGCTGATAGCCTAGTAGTAGAGTAGCCAATCAGAGTGCACGATTGTTCATATCCACTGAATGTGGATAGAATAAGTCGGATTATTTGCTCTTAACAAATACCTTAAAATCAATTATACAGGTAGTCGTCGACTTACGACCTATGCAACTTACGACCGATCGAATTTACGACCGTCTGGTTATGGCTGGCAAGTGTTTCCCAGCTGAGCTAGCTGAGCGTACGACAGTTTCCGCCCCAGCTCCCGGCAGCGCCCGGCATCCAGCCTCTCGCCGCGTACAACAGTTTACGCCCCAGCTCCTGGTTTATGAAATGAGCAAATCCTCCCGCCAGCCCGAGCGCTGCAACAGCTGATGATGACGTAGACGACCCACAGCCAAGCACCGGTGATGCCAGCGGTCACTAAGTTTTGAATTTTGCTATGTTTTACATTTGTATTTTGGTATGTTTCAAACTAAAATGTTTTCTATTTTTCACACCTGTATTTCGTGTTTTTTGTTTTGCACATATTAAACGAATTGTACCGTACGCAGTGTAGTATGCAGTGTTTGACTTAAACCAAATAATGAGCCAAGGTAATGAAATAAGAAAATGTTGATAAAATAAGACTTTTTAAGATGATTACGATATCATTACACATCACAATATACTTACGTTCATTTAACATAGGCCGACTTATGACCAGATCGGTTTACGACCGGTCAGTCGTAACCAAACGCAGTCGTAAGTCGACGACTACCTGTATTGGATTGTCATAGAACCAAGAGCAACAGCACCACCAATGGTCATAAAAAAAAACAGAATTGTATGAAGAAGCAAAGCTGGGGCTGATTTCTTTCTAGCCCAGACTGTAGGTTCATGCAACCTATTAGTAACAGTCGTGTCAGGCGACTACACAAAGATACTCTCTAGATTTGGGTTGATATTTTTCAGACACATCCATAATCTGTCACCAGTGGTGATTATGAAGGCACATGTGAGATGCGGTCGTGTACTGACCGTGAACTCGATCATACTTTTTCCTCAAAAATGCTTTTGGAGGAGAAATTAAAAAACAAGCTAAGCATATATTTTCATTGTCCAATGAAAATATAAATTACACAACAGGACAAACAGTATTAAGTTTGGTAGATTACAACTTTTCTATTTGCAGTGTTTTTGGTATTCAATGGAAACACAGCATGAATCCAGACTCATTAAAAATTTTGAAATCTTGCATGCATTAGCAGCCTATCGGACTTGAAGCGTGCGAGACCGTCTAATATCACAACCATCCCTTTCTAGTTCAGTGTCCTTTATTCCTCGTGTACCGGATGCATTTTGATGATGCTGCATTGTCCTTTCCTGCCATTTTGTAGCTCCCATAGTTTGACCTTGGTATATGAGGCGGTAATTACTGAGAAATATGTACAAGGAAGGACGAAACTCATCCATATATCCTGGACATTCAGTGAATTGTCGAAGAGACACAATCAGTAATGTATTACAGTATTTAAGGAAAACTATATAACCTGCAAATGTTTGACTGCTCGAATTCTTTGTTTATGAAGCTTTTGCGTCGACATACAGTAAATGCTCACTCCATCTAGCTGTATGCAATAACAATACAGTCCTATAAAAGCACATGCTCATATACGATCACATTCATTTCTTCTGTAATGATTTCCCCCAGCACACCTACATCCAAGCATCTGGCCACTGTCATATCCAACATATGGAGTCAATGTCATCCTCAAGGACACAACTTCATTATTAAATAGCGAGAGTGAGCAGATGCGATGTAAAACCCTAACTGCAAATGTCACCTCTAATGTCTAGGAAAGACTTCGCGAGCTAGACAAGTCTGATCAATATCATATTTGGAAAAGGTGATTTTTTTTTTTTTTAAATAACTTTGTATTAAAAGTCCTCTCAGAACAAGTTCCTGCTGGGACATGTTCTCTGGGAGCACTACAGTGAGCAAACTGACTTTCAAACACAGTGGTGCCTCTTTCATCACTGTATAGTTTGGGGGGGGGGGGGGAACGCATTATCGTCATTATCTGTAAGTGATCTGTAATGTTTACTCGGAACAACTAGGCTTGAAATTGAAGTTTGCTTCCTTTCAAAGGGTTAATCTTGCACGCACACACATACACACACATCCTGACTCTCAGAAGGAAAAACATTAAACTAAGCTTTTTTTTTTTTTTTGTACTTTTACATAGAGGAAAATATTTGTAAAGGAGCATAACAATTAAGGTTATGGGGTTCACACAAGAAACTCCATCTCATCTTTGCACATCACACTACACTCATTTGCATTACTGTTGTATCTGCTGCTATTGCTCATTTGCACTATTGTTCATATACACCACATTGTTCATATACACCTTTTTTTTATCTGATTTTACAAGTAAAGTGAGAGAGAAACGGCATTTCGATTCTCCTATACGTCCTGGATAGATACTGAATTGACAAATCTTTGAATCTTATGACCTAAAGGGCCAGGATTGTCCTGTGATTGAGTTTGAGGGGAGTACATTGTGCGTTCACTGGATGAACTAGTGCTTCATGTCACAGATCTGCCAGTCTTTCAGTTTCCTAAGTGGGAATAATACTGAAAACCTTTTTTTTTTTTCTCTGAAAAGGAAACCCTCATATAGAGAACCTTCTTCCTGAGGGACATCCTGAGGGTCGCTTTGGAGAGCACATCTGCTCTTGTATTTTGAAATTGATCTATATGATATGCAACATTTAAAAAAAAAAAAAACACCTTCAGTTGTGATTTTCATACCTTAGGGTGTGATCTTTTGTTTTATTTACCTGAAATCACTGTACGGGTGTATAATCCAAAATCCGGCCGACTTTACGCGCTCCTGTTCGCGCTCCACTGCCTTCTCGCTCCCGAACATCCTCAGAGAGAACTTGTTAACCCCGGGCTGGAGCATGGCACCAAACTGTCTGTGCATGAAACCTGCCTGGTAGTACCGTTCATCATCGGGCAGAACGTGTTCAATGCCACCGTCCAGCTTGGCAAACCCTGGGTACCGTTCTGGAGTGCCGTGCGCTCCTGGTTCCACACCTGCTCCTCCGGTGCTCCCAGCACCACTACCTCCTCCTATTCCTCCTCCTCTGGCCCCGGACGGACTCTCTTCACTCGGGCTTGGATCTGCCTCTGTGATCAGACGCTTCTCTTCGGCTGAGTCTGATTCATGGCTGTGGCGGCCGGCGAGCGACGACAAGCTGCCTCGAAACCTCCTGCAGTCGCCGTTTGAGTTGCTTTTCGGATCTGCGAGCGCTGCTGATGCTGATGCTGCCGCCGCCGCCGCATCTGCGCTCCTGGTGCTCTCAGTGGCGCCCGGAGACGGCAGTGGCTTCATCCGGATGCTCCTCCGGCGCGCATCCCGGTCTCCGTCTTCCCCGTCGCACATGGTCGAAGCTCTCCGGCCGACGTGCTGTGGCAAACTGTAAAGCCTTTTGCGCATGGAAGGATGCAACCTGTGCACAGTGGCACGGGTCTCTCAGCTCAGCTCAACTCAGCTCAGCTCATTTCATACTGATTCCCTAACATGAGCTCGGTTTATAGGCTAGATTTATATTATATATATATATATAATATATAATATATATATATAAGTCAGATGATGATGATGGTAACTCTACTGCCTTTTATTCATCCTACATGCATATTACCTGTCAGCTCTGCGCGCTCACGTTCAGTTCACATCCCCAATCCAGCTGCAAAGAACGCACTGTGCTTCTCTAATCCGTTAAAGCCATAGAATAAACACTTAATATCATAAAAGACTACAAAAGAAGAAGGGAAAAAAAGCAGCTTTGAGGCTATCTCACGCGCAGGAAGAAAGGATGGAGAGGAGACCCGCGGAGGTCATGGATGTTACTGAGAGGCATCAAGCCTCCATCCCAGATCCCCCTATCGGCTGTCAATAATCAACAAGGCGAGGCAAGAGCGCTGTGACATCACCACCATCCGCCGCTCTGAGAGGCTCGATCCGACCTCATGAATATTCATCAGGATGCTAATCTATCACGTTGCCATAGAGGCAAACAAGCCCCGCCCACCGAACAGGCTTGCTGATCGATTAAAAGCTTGGTCGGATTAGCATCACCAGGCCGCCTTCAAACCTTCAGAGTGATCTGTTTGTCAGGGTTAATTGTCTGCCAACATCAACTTCCTTATCGAAAAGCGGGATTAAGATAAAAGATAATCTCTCAAGTAGTGATTTGCTCTCGGCTATTACCGTGCATTTGCATCAGCGAAACGAAGACAACTGACCCACTAGATCTAATGATCATGAAGCATTTTTTTCCCCCAGCAAGGAAATTACATATTGTTTTGTTTCCCCGCAATTGATCTGATCACATATAAATCAGCGGTCCTCAAACTGGGGTTTGCAAAGCTGGGGAAAAAAAAAAAAAACACAACCCACCCTCCGAAACCTATCTATCGCCTATATTTATCCGATTCTTGGTGTAGTGGTTAGCACAGTCGCCTCACAGCGAGAAGATCCCGGGTTCTAGTCCAGCAGCCGGCGAGGCCCTTTCTGTATGGCGTTTGTATGTTCTCCCCGTGTCTGTATGAGTTTGCTCCGGTTTCCTCCACAGTCCAAGGACATGCAGGTTAGGTCAACTGGTGGCTTTAAATTGACTGAGTGTGAATGGTTGTTTGTCTCTATGTGTCAGCCACGGGCGATTGCTCTAAGACAGCGAGGGAGGCTCAGCCTCCTCTAAAAATGACGAACATCGTGTAGGATGAATTGCGCTAGGCTGATGTTATAGCCGACCTTATAACATTGCTATTTCAGATCCAGAATCATAGAAATATATGTGCTCAACCCACTACAGTGTGAAATCATTCCCTTATAACTTTAATGTGTGCGTGAGTTTTTCCCCCTCGTGACAGCGCGATGCAGCGCAGCCTCAGTGGACTTCAATGGCATTTGGGTGCGATGCGCTTTTCAATCTCAAAATGCAAGACGGTTATTGGACAAATACTGCGAAAACGCCCGCCCATGGAGTCTCACGGACTCCCAGGCTCAGTGGACTTCAATGGCATTTGGGAGCTATGCGCTTTTCAATCTCAAAATGCAAGACGGTTATTGGACAAATACTGCGAAAACGCCCGCCTACGGACTCCCAGCCTCACATGGGAGGGACATGGCAGTTTCCGCGAGGAGACTGGTGATTGGTGAAAGCGGCCGGATATTTTCTTTGATTGACAGCTCGTTTCAACTATAGACAGGCGGCGGTGAATCTCAGTTCAGTCCCATGCGGATTCGCAAGTGCTGTGGTGTATTGTAAGAGATCAGCTTACATTTCGATTTCATTCATTACATACGGTTTCTACCAGCTTTTTTAGTTTGTATATATTTTCGTTGTAAATAAAGTGGAAATATAGTGTTGTCAAGTTTGCTATCTTAGTTCCAGAAATTTCATTATTTGAGTGACTAAACTTGAACTTGAGGGGGCTAGTCAGCTAGCAAGAAAGCTGCACATGGATGCCAAGCATTGCTGATTTAATTTTGGCGAAGCCATTTGCCAGTCTTCCTTTTGAGGAAAAAATTAAAATTAAAGAGCAGGGTAGACCAACGCCTCAAATTGACTTGGTGAAAAAGGTAGGGAATAATACTCATTCCTTTCAGCTCTCCTGGTACGAGAAAGTGAATTGGCTAACAGCAAGTGACCCACATCAACAACAGTAAATAGGCTACTTTAGTAATATGTCATGGATGGACCAAAAATATAGAATCTATTTAAAATGTTTATGCTGAGTATATTATATTGGAATATATATTTTTCTGGATATGAATTAAACAGGGCGGCACGGTGGTGTAGTGGTTAGCGCTGTCGCCTCACAGCAAGAAGGTCCGGGTTCGAGCCCCGTGGCTGGTGAGGGCCTTTCTGTGCGGAGTTTGCATGTTCTCCCCGTGTCCGCGTGGGTTTCCTCCGGGTGCTCCGGTTTCCCCCACAGTCCAAAGACATGCAGGTTAGGTTAACTGGTGACTCTAAATTGACCGTAGGTGTGAATGTGAGTGTGAATGGTTGTCTGTGTCTATGTGTCGGCCCTGTGATGACCTGGCGACTTGTCCAGGGTGTACCCCGCCTTTCGCCCGTAGTCAGCTGGGATAGGCTCCAGCTTGCCTGTGACCCTGTAGAACAGGATAAAGCGGCTACAGATAATGAGATGAGATGAATTAAACACAGCTACAATTTGGAAAACATTTTTAAACAAAAACACAGCCGAGAACATTTCACACTGCAGACCTGGATTAAAAGTGAAGGGTTATCAAAATTGTCAATAAAACATTTCTCAGTCAAAATAAGTAAAATATAGGGAAAGTGTCATTGAATGAAATGTGTGGCACCCAGCTCTACTGCTGAGATTCCTGACAAAGAGCTGCTTTCAATAATGATCAATTTTTAAACAACATGCTACAATTTTAAAATATAAAATGTTAAAATATACCCCCCCAACACCACCATCATGTATATTGGACAGTAGGCTAATGGGCCAAAAGAACCTGTTATTTCACAGTTTGTCACGCTGCCAACTATCAGCCAGATCAGAGGCAAGAGTATGGGCAAAATTGATGTTTTTTCTTTTAAAATCTGGAAATATCATAACCGACCAGCCTCCCCTGTTTGAAAGACTACCAGCCGCCACTGGTGTCAGCCCTGTGATGATCTGGTGACTTGTCCAGGGTGTACCCCGCCTCTTGCCCATAGTCAGCTGGGATAGGCTCCAGCTTGCCCGTGACCCTGTAGAACAGGATAAGCAGCTACAAGTAATGGATGGATGATTTATAGGATTATTACATAAATCAGTGGTCCTCAAACTGGGGTTTGTAAAGCTGGGAAAAAACCCACAACCCACCCTCTGAAACCTATCTATTGCCTATATTTATCCGATTCTTGGTGTAGTGGTTAGCACTGTCGTCTCAAAGCGAGAAGATCCCAGGTTCTAGTCCAGCAGCCGGCGAGGGCCTTTCTGTATGGAGTTTGCATGTTCTCCCCATGTCCGTATGAGTTTCCTCCAGGTGCTCCGGTTTCCTCCAAAGTCCAAAGACATGCAGGTTAGGTCAATTGGTGGCTTTAAATTGACTGAGTGTGAATGGTTGTTTGTCTCTATGTGTCAGCCCTGTGATGACCTGGCGACTTGTCCAGGGTGTACCCCGCCTCTTGCCCATAGTCAGCTGGGATAGGCTCCAGCTTGCCTGTGACCCTGCAGAACAGAATAAGCAGCTACAGGTAATGGATGGATGATTTATAGGATTATTACATAAATCAGTAGTCCTCAAATTGGGGTTTGTAAAGCTGAAAAATCACAACCCACACTTTGAAAACTATCGCCTAGATTTATCCGAGTCGTGGTGTAGTGGTTAGCACTGTCGCCTCACAGCAAGAAGGTCCTGGGTTCTAGTCCAGCGGCTGGCGAGGGCCTTTCTGTGTGGAGTTTGCATGCTCTCCGGGTGCTCCAGGTTCCCCTACAATCCAAAGACATGCAGGTTAGGCTAATTGGTGTCTCTAAATTGACCCTAGGTGTGAATGGTTGTTGTCTGTGTCTATGTGTCAGCCTTGTGATGACCTGGTGACTTGTCCGGGGTGTACCCCGCCTCTTGCCCATAGTCAGCTGGGATGGGCTCCAGCTTGCCTGCGACCCTGTAGAACAGGATAAGTGGCTACAGATAATGGCTGGATGGAGGAGGTCTGTTGATGGAAATACTTTTGGCCCCTAGCTCCTCCTAGAGCATAGGCCATCGACAATCTCCCTCCTCCATCTCATCCTGTCTTGGACTAGCCTCACTGAGACAAGTCCCTTCTCCCTGAGTCGATGATGCGGATGAAGTTCGTCGATGAGTCTGTAATCCAATCAAAATCCACTGCACGGGTGGCCATTGGCCCATGCAGCTTTACCTGTTTCCATCTCCCATGACAAGAATGAGCGGTTGGACTTTGGGAAACTATGGTGGTAGGTAGAAATAACGACTCAAAGCTGTATTGCAACTCTTTGTTTGTGGTAGTTAAAGGGGTCCCTGGCTATTAGAGTCCCCTGGCATAAATGACTATATTTAAGTGATTTGATTTTAACAAGGCTTTATAAAAGTTGGCTCCATGGACCTTCTGGGGCAGTTGGAACCCATTGAACAGGGCTGGTGATGTGATGGTAGAGATAATTAGCAACTACTATTGTTATATTTTCTGTAGTTATTTGTCTGCTGGAGCTTTAAGTCTCACTGACTGGGTTTGGAAATTTTTAAATGGATGTCACATTGTGTATTTTATAGGACATTCTCCATCACAGTCTTTAGGTTGGACAGGCAAAAAGCAAACAATTAAGTAATAATGAAGAATAAATAATTTAAGAGTCCTGTTCATTTGATACAAAAATGTTTCAAATGATAACAGTGCAACTGGTTTGGTCTTGGCGAGTAGAATGTTCTGGAATTAAAATTAAACTAATAATAATTTTATATATACACTGTAGACACGAGGGATGGCATGGTGGTGTCGTGTTTAGTACTGTCGGCTCACAGCAAGAAGGTTCTGGGTTTGAGCCCAGCGGCCAGCAGGGGCCTTTCTGTGTGGAATTTGCATGTTCTCCCTGTGTCTGCATGGGTTTCCTCCGGGTGCTCCGGTTTCCCCCACAATCCAAAGACGTGCGGGTTAGGCTAATCGGTGGCTCTAAATTGATTGTAGGTGTGAATGTGAATGGTTGTCTCCATGTGTCAGTTCTGCGATGATCTGGCGGCTTGCCCAGGGTGTACCCCACCTCTCGCCCATAGTCATCTGGGATAGGCTCCAGCTTGCCTGCGACCCTGCACAGCATAAGCGGTTACAGATAATGGATGGATGGATGTAGATGTGTTTTACTGGGAAATATGCCACTCATATTTTTCACACAAACTACAACCGTAACATTTTTCAATATCCTCACTCGTGAGGAAATCAATTGATTTATCAAAACAATTTGGGTACTACTTTGTGAATGTGTATATAATTAAAATCACCTTAGCTTGAATATATGAATTTTATCTTCTCGTGTTGAAAATCTCATACCTTTCATAGGAAACTCACAGATCTGAGTGACATTTCTTGATATTTCACTCCGATGACGTCACTCCCAGTGTTTTCCTGCTGACTAGATGCACGTTGTCAAAATAGTGAACTGGTTCAAAATTAAAATTCTTTTGATTAACTTTTTGTGAATGTGTTTATGTAATATAAAGAACACGTGAAGATACGAAGTTTATCTTCTCGTGTTGAAAAATATTTCACTCGTTCGCTCTGCTCACTTGTGAAATATACATTCACCACACGAAGATAAACTTCATGTCTTCGCGCAACTGTGTAATCTCATCTCATCTCATCTCATTATCTGTAGCCGCTTTATCCTGTTCTACAGGGTCGCAGGCAAGCTGGAGCCTATCCCAGCTGACTACGGGCGAAAGGCGGGGTACACCCTGGACAAGTCGCCAGGTCATCACAGGGCTGACACATAGACACAGACAACCATTCACACTCACATTCACACCTACGGTCAATTTAGAGTCACCAGTTAACCTAACCTGCATGTCTTTGGACTGTGGGGGAAACCGGACCACCCGGAGGAAACCCACACCGACACGGGGAGAACATGCAAACTCCACACAGAAAGGCCCTTGCCGGCCACGGGGCTCGAACCCGGACCTTCTTGCTGTGAGGCGACAGCGCTAACCACTACACCACCATGCCGCCCGCAACTGTATAATATCCTCTCTCATTACAATGGCACTTATCAAGGGGTGGGATATATTAGGCAGCAAGAGAAGTCAGTTCTTGAAGTTGATGTGTTGGAAGCAGGAAAAATGGGCAAGCGTAAGGATCTGAGCAATTTCGACAAGAGCCAAATTGTGATGACTAGATGACTGGGTTTGGAGCATCTCCAAAATGGTGCATCTTGTGGGATGTTCCCGGCACGGGCGATTGCTCTAAGACAACGAGGGAGGCTCAGCCTCCTCTAAAAATGACAAACATCATGTAGGATGAATTGCGCTAGGCTGATGTTATAGCCGACCTTATAACATTGCTATTTCAGATCCAGAATCATAGAAATATATGTGCTCAACCCACTACAGTGCAAAATCATTCCCTTATAACTTTAATGTGTGCGTGAGTTTTTCCCCCTCGTGACAGCGCGATGCAGCGCAGCCTCAGTGGACTTCAATGGCATTTGGGAGCTCTGCGCTTTTCAATCTCAAAATGCAAGCAGTGTTGCCAGATACTGCTGACGTTTTCCAGCCCAAAATATGTTCAAAACCTGCCAAAATGCACTTAAAACCACCCAATCTGGCAACACTGAATGCAAGACGATTATTGGACAAATACTGCGAAAATGCCCGCCCACGGAGTCTCACGGACTCCCAGCCTCAGTGGACTTCAATGGCATTTGGGAGCTATGCGCTTTTCAATCTCAAAATGCAAGATGATTATTGGACAAATACTGCGAAAATGCCCGCCTACGGACTCCCAGCCTCACATGGGAGGGACATGGCAGTTTCCGCGAGGAGACTGGTGATTGGTGAAAGCGGACGGATATTTTCTTTGATTGACAGCTCGTTTCATATATAGACAGGCAGCGGTGAATTTCAGTTCAGTCCCATGCGGATTCGCAAGTGCTGTGGTGTATTGTAAGAGATCAGCTTACATTTCGATTTCATTCATTACATACGATTTCTACCAGCTTTTTTAGTTTGTATATATTTTCATTGTAAATAAAGTGTAAATATAGTGTTGTCAAGTTTGCTATCTTAGTTCCAGAAATGTCGTTTATTTGAGTGACTGGACTTGAACTTGAGGGGGCTAGTCAGCTAGCAAGAAAGCTGCACACGGATGCCAAGCATTGCTGATTTAATTTTGGCGAAGCCATTTGCCAGTCTTCCTTTCGAGGAAAAAATTAAAATTAAAGAGCAGGGTAGACCAACGCCTCAAATTGACTTGGTGAAAAAGGTCGGGAATAATACTTGTTCCTTTCAGCTCTCCTGGTACGAGAAAGTGAATTGGCTAACAGCAAGTGACCCACATCAACAACAGTAAATAGGCTACTTTAGTAATATGTCATGGATGGACCAAAAATATAGAATCTATTTAAAATGTTTATGCTGAGTATATTATATTGGAATATATATTTCTCTGGATATGAATTAAACACAGCTACAATTTGGAAAACATTTTTAAACAAAAACACAGCCGAGAACATTTCACACTGCAGACCTGGATTAAAAGTGAAGGGTTATCAAAATTGTCAATAAAACATTTCTCAGTCAAAATAAGTAAAATATAGGGAAAGTGTCATTGAATGAAATGTGTGGCACCCAGCTCTACTGCTGAGGTTCCTGACAAAGAGCTGCTTTCAATAATGATCAATTTTTAAACAACATGCCACAATTTTAAAATATAAAATGTTAAAATATACCCCCCCCCAACACCACCATCATGTATATTGGACAGTAGGCTAATGGGCCAAAAGAACCTGTTATTTCACAGTTTGTGATGCTGCCAACAACCAGCCAGATCAGAGGCAAGAGTATGGGCAAAATTGATGTTTTTTCTTTTAAAATCTGGAAATATCGTAACCGACCAGCCTCCCCTGTTTGAAAGACTACAAGCCGCCACTGGTTCCCGGTATGCAGTGGTTAGTACCTATCAAAAGTGGTCCAAAGAAGGACAACCGGTGACCCGGCGACAGGGTCATGGGTGTCGAAGGCTCATTGATTCACATGGGGCATGAAGACTAATCCATAGGGTCCAATCCCACAGAAGAGCTACTGCAGCACAAACTTAAAATTAATGCTGGCTAAAACAGAAAAAGATGTCAGTAGCTCTTCTGTGGGATTGGACCATATGGGCTAGCCTTCGTGCCCCATGCAAATCAACGAGCCTTTGAAACCCATGATCCTGTCACCAGTTCACTGGTTGTCCTTCCTTGGACCACTCTAAGTAACAACCATATAATCATAATTGTACATTATTTTCCTTCAATCAGTTTCTTATCTTCACATTTAAGATATTTCATGAGGTAAACTGGCCTGAACGGCGTTTGCTTTGCGTCACTTTTACATAAAGTTTGCAAGATGAAGCAAACTCGTCGTCACTGCCTATTTTGTCTACGTCACGGAGTGTCCATGAAGTTCGACAGCATCGATTGGCAGGGCTGCGGGAACGAACTTTGATGTTCTCGCTGTGTTTGGTGTGAATATCGGGAGGAACTGAGACGATACGGAGGAACGAATTGCAACCAGGGCCGTAGGCAGCATTTTAAAATCACCGAGGTCTGTGATGCGTGCGCAAAGCGCGTGCTGAAAATTTTTCAACATATTTAAATGAGAGGGGTGAATTACATGTCACACAAGAGATCTATTCCTGAAAATACTTTTAATGGTGTTTGAACTGAATATCATCAGTTTTGAAAAAAAAAATCATGTATGTAGCAAGAGTAAGAATAATTTAAGCTTGTTTAATGGTCTGATCTGGCCCAAGCAATGAGGACAAAACTGCGCTGCTTCGAAAATGTAAATTTAACAGCTTCATGAAAGTGCGCTGATGGTTACCATGAAAAAAATGTGTCTCCTGCACTGCATTCACTCCCCCGAGTCGCGCACTCATTCGTTTTTGGTCTCAGAGCCGCACGCACGAAACAGAATCAACGTTTAACGTAATTAACAATGCGCTTTTTACAGAAACCGGAACACACCCACGGGGAGAACATAAAAACTCCGCACAGAAAGGCCCTCGCCGGCCACGGGGCTCAAACCCAGACTTTCTTGCTATGAGGCGACAGCGCTAACCATTACACCACCGTGCCACATGCAGGTCAGGTTAACTGGCGACTCTAAATTGACCGTAGGTGTGAATGTGAGTGTGAATGGTTGTCTGTGTCTCTGTGTCAGCCCTGTGATGACCTGGCGACTTGTCCAGGGTGTACCCCGCCTTTCGCCCGTAGTCAGCTGGGATAGGCTCCAGCTTGCCTGCGACCCTGTAGAACAGGATAAAGCGGCTACAGATAATGAGATGAGATGAGAAGAATTTCTGACGCTAATTTTCACATTTACCCCTTTTCCACCAAATCAGTTCCAGGGCAGGTTCGGGGCCAGTGCTGGTGCTGGTTCACAACTCGTTCAACTTGCGAGCCAGCTGAGAACCAGTTTGCTTTTCCATAGCTCACGGTGCTAAGGGAAGCCACGTTAGTTACGTCGCTGTATACGTCAGTTACGTTGGTACGTTTGAATAAACCTTGGCGCGAATATCGAAGCAAAAACAACACAGAAGAAGCAACAACAACAACAATAATAATAATATGCCCCTTTTCCACCAAAGCAGTTCCAGGGCTGGTTCGGGGCCAGTGCTTAGTTTGGAACCGGGTTTTCTGTTTCCACTGACAAAGAACTGGCTCTGGGGCCAGAAAAAACGGTTCCAGGCTAGCACCAACTCTCTGCTGGGCCAGAGGAAAGAACCGCTTACGTCAGCAGGGGGGGCGGAGTTGTTAAGACCAACAACAAGACCGTGAAAGATCACCATTTTTAAGCGACGAGAAGCAGCAGCTGTACAAACGCGAAGTCATCCATTATTATTATTGCTGTTGCTGCTGCTTCTTCCGTGTTGTTTTTGCTTCGATATTCGCGCCAAGGTTTATGCAAACGTAGCGATGTAACTGACGTATACAGCGACGTAATGACGTGGCTTCCCTTAGCACCGCGAGCTATGGAAAAGCAAACTGGTTCTCAGCTGGCTTGCAAGTTGAACGAGTTGTGAACCAGCACCAGCCCTGGAACTGATTTGGTGGAAAAGGGGTAATAGATGACTTCGCGTTTGTACAGCTGCTGCTTCTCGTCGCTTAAAAATGGCGATCTTTCGCGGTCTTGTTATTGTTGTTGGTCTTAACACCCCCCCAGGGCCCAGCAGAGAGTTGGTGCTAGCCTGGAACCGATTTTTCTGGCCCCAGAGCCAGTTCTTTGTCAGTGCAAACAGAAAACCCGGTTCCAAACTAAGCACTGGCCCCGAACCAGCCCTGGAACTGCTTTGGTGGAAAAGGGGCAATTGTGAACTAAGGACTAAACAGCGCATGCGCAGAGCAGATGTAAAGCTAATCCAGTGAGTCTGTGTTACAACATTCCCCGGTCTCCCTTAGTTGTTTATCCTGTTTTCTCGGTTTATAAAATTTGCCGTTTGTTGTGTGAAAGGTCCTGTGTTCGTTTACTGCCACACTAGATAGTATTTCTTAAAAAAAAAAAAAAAAAAAAACTACACCAGTAAAGGGCCCGTTCATTAATCCAGTGCACTTTGTAGTGCGGTAGGCAGCAGTCCTCGGATTAGGACGTGGCCAATGTTTAAAGCGTTTCCCTCTTATTTTGTCAGTTTATTCAGAAATTAAAACATGTCTGAAGAAAATACAACAACCAAGGCTCTTTGGAAGTTAAAGCGTTATGGTCGTTTTTTACCAAACGCCAAACAAGTCGGAGGAAACTCTTCATGGAAGGTAAAACAAACTTTACAAATTAGCTTAGCTAGGAAACAAGCTAATTTAGCGAACTAGCGGAAGTTAGTGCAAGGCTCCATAATTAGCCATGTAGCTAACAATGACAACTGCTTTATTTTAGGTTATAACGGTGGGTATTTGTGAGTGATACATAGTTAAATATGTAGTGTTTTCCTCAGAAAAAAAAATTAAAGCCCTAAATCGGGGCTGCCAACTTTTCGAAATTCCTTGGAGTGAGATTTTTTTGGGGGGTCGACGGCAAAATTTTTCCACCCACCACGCAGCAAGTGGGAATTTTGTATTCAGTTTGATATTCACTTGTCCCTCTGCATGGAGCACTTGCATGTGACGTCACAGCCGATCCAGATTGTGACAGACGCCATCTTGTCGGTCAAACGCCATATTCCGCCTTCTACTTCTGCTTTTACTTCTGCTTTTACTTCTACCTTTTCTTCTGGAAAACCCTACTATATACAATTCTACTACGACGGCTGCGGCTACAAGCTCTCCCTACACTGTAAAAAAAAGAATAGTTGAGAATACTTGAAATTTCAAGGCAACAGTCTGCATTAAGAATTTTATGTTTTGCCAACGATGTGCCCATGATAATCCAAACTATGATAAAACTGTTATCTTTATTAAGAATTCTTAATTAAGTCAATTTTCAATTCCTCATTCTGCCAACATAGATTTCTCTTTTTGCTGAACAGTGGCATTCACAGTAGTACAAAAAGGCAATTGAGGTTATCAGACTTTTTTGGGGGGCTTTTTTCACCTTTATTTGGATAGGACAGTGTAGAGACAGGAAATGAGCGGGAGAGAGGGATCGGGAAATGACCTCGGGTCGGAATCGAACCCGGGTCCCCAGATTTATGCTGCGTTCATGTGCTATGGGAAGATGATATTTTCCAGTTGGGAAGTGGTATTTACCAGTGTGTTGTGTTCACATGCTTTTGTTGTTGTTGACAAATTAAAGATGGTGGACCAGATTCAAGTTAGCAATAGTTAGTTAGCTATCGTTAGCAATAGCGTCTGCTCTGGATAGGTAAAAACAAACCATAACACATTTTTAAAGGAAACGGATTTCTAACGTATTATATTACACTTGTTAATGACGCAACATTGCATAGACACCAAAAACTACCCACTAGTACTAGTAAAAAAAACTTTAGTAGCGTACAATGCTTAGCATTCAAGTGTCTTGTACTGCTCGCCGCCATGTTGAAAAGGTTAAAGTTCATCTCATCTCGGCAACTCGTGTAGCAAAATTTTCTACGAGTTGCCCAGTGGAAAATACCACAAGAGGGGGCGTTCATGTGTGCTTTCCATGTCGGCGTTTGGTATTTACCATAATTCCCATAGCACATGAACGCAGCATTATGGTATGGCGCCTTATCCACCTGAGCCACACCCATGACGTAGGTTTTAAAAACTTTATTTCAATATTGAAGTTTTGTAATTGTGTGGAACAATGAAAAAAGGCATGTATAGTTTAATGATAAATTGTGATAACCTCGGGGGCGTCGTGGCTCAGGTGGATAAGGCGCCATACCATAAATAAATCCGGGGACCCGGGTTCGGTTCCGACCCGAGGTTATTTCCCGATCCGTCTCTCTCTCTCCCGCTCATTTCCTGTCTCTACACTGTCCTATCCAAATAGAGGTGAAAAAAGCCCCCCCCCAAAAAAAATTGTGATAACCTCAATTGCCTTTTTGCACTACTGTGAATGCCACTGTTCAGCAAAAAGAGAAATCTATGTTGGCAGAATGAGGAATTGAAAATTGACTTAATTAAGAATTCTTAATAAAGATAAGTTTTATCATAGTTTGGATTATCATGGGCACATCGTTGGCAAAACATAAAATTCTTAATGTAGACTGTTGCCTTGAAATTTCAAGTATTCTCAACTATTTTTTTTTTTACAGTGTACCTGTGCACGTTTTTTATGTTTTTTGTGTGTATTTTTGCGTGTTGTTCGTCTGTACCGGACTTCAATATCCACTACAACCGTATGGACTTACTGGGCAATTCCATGTAAATGTCAACCTCACCATGCAAAAATAAAGCAACATGATGTAATACATCAAAACCACTCCCAGAGATCTCACCTAGGCCTGTATTTTACAGATGTGAATAAGTTGAACCAATTTGTAACCAACCTAATATGTCACTGTCAGTCTTTCTTTCTTATAATGTAAAACCCAAGCTAAAATCAACTTTGATCATGTACAATTCTATATTATTGCCACAAGCCACAGAAATGTATGCTAAAATCCACAAAACAGCAAAACAATAGCCATCCTAAATATTATTTAAGAACTTTGATAGTTTTAGCTGATATTTAGAGAGTTTTTCAAAGGGTTATGGTGGTTAAATTGCTGATTTTCTAAACATATGCCATGTCTATTTCAGACGCGTCACATCCATAACGGAATTTCGTCACATCCATAATGCTGACTTTTCCTTCCGAAACTCTGCATGAAATACAAAATATTTTAAACAAAGATTTTTTTTAATATTCACCTTGGACCCCTCTATCAAACGGATATCTCCATTTCGACATTAGGTTTACAATTTCACAGAGTTTGATAAAAATGTACAGTCACCCAAGAAAAGTGATACTTTTTCTGTCACATCCATAACGCATCTTTTATTGGCGTTTTCTGGCATGCCCTAGATGTACTATGGGAATTGTTCTTGTTCTATCACTTCTCCAGTATGGTACAGCCTTAAAATATGCAACACCTGTTTAAATACTGGGAGACAATAAAACATGCACTGGGTCATTTGTTGCCATTTTGAGTTCAAGTGTCACGTCCATAACGCTGGAATTGCTCTACTGGACATTGGTTTCCAGCAGAAAATGACGGTTTGTATCGATTTCCATCGCCTGCACAACATTCCAGACGAGATAGCGAGACCAGCGGGGTCTCCGTGGATTGTTATCGGAGGCAAAGCGAAGGAGGCGGCGCCGGGAGCGGAAGCAAAAGCGAGGCTGCAGAGCCGGCCTGTTGACTAAGCTCAGAAAACAGCCACTCAAACCTCCACTGCTAAGCCTCTATCTCTCCAACGCCAGATCCATGTAAACAAGACAGACGATTTGGAATTACAGCTGGAATTACCTTATTCTATTCTATAATCGGCTGGTCAGTGCTATACTCAATACTTAAGTGACTTACCCGTCCAATGAGGATTCTTGTTTACAAGATGTCACATCTGAGTCGCTGACAAATCCTGAATTTCTGTAAAGATAACTGTCCAGAGATTTATAGGCACGCAGTGCTTCACCACTGAACAGCGAGGGAAAGTTAATGAGGTAATTATACACGTCCGGGTATTCCGCTTGCAGTTCAAAATCCGGTCGTGAAAACTCCGTCCGGTAAGCCATAAGGGTCACAAATCTGTAGATTGTTTATTTTAGACATATATCTAGTTATCTGTTCATTAGAAAAATGAGCCGTGTACTCCGTCGGTTGAAATTGATCCATTCTGTACACGAGTGCAGCAGTATTCAGCGGTGTTTTTGACCGACAAGATGGCGGTTGTGTACTTTCCGGTCACGTGACTGCAAGATCTCTATAGACCTGTGTTTCAGATTTAAAGGCAAGTTCATGTTTGAAAATATTTCATCAGCTAAGCCTAAACACCTTCTGAATTGAAACTAAATGTTAAGTTTTTAATAACTGTTGCAAAAAATAAGATTGTCCCTCACTGACTATTCATTATGCATTTAAGGGCTTTCCCCACCACTGGGTTCAGCAGAAGATTGGCATGGGGAAAAATATCAACAGCAAAAGAACAAATAAAATGCTTAAACAGTAAGCAAAATGTGCATGTGCTACAAGAAACATTAAAATGATTAAGTTTGAACAGTATTGAAACACAAAAAGCTGAACCTTGGCCATAGGTGGGAATGTGCACACAAAGTTGGGCTTAAAAATTTTGGTCATAATTAAATAAGGCCAAAAAAAAAAGTGTGTTTTTCCGGTTACGTAGATTTCAAAACTAGGGTCGGTAGGCAGGCTTTTTTTTTTTTGAATTTTTTTTCAAGATGGCTGCCATAACCTATATTTAGACAGGAATAATTTCACAAAATATAATGAATTTCTTTGCAGGTCACCTGAGTTACCACCTTCTGATGAATCTGATGCAGCATGAGACACCTTTTAACATGAATTTTTCTGTAAATATAACAGCTCAATACACCATGAGAGAGAGAGAGAGAGAGAGCAGCCCGGCCCCTCTCTGCTCCCTGAGTGCAGCTCGTCGCCTTGGTAACGGTGCAGGGAAAAGGCACAACATAACAAGCAAAGAGCGCTTTTTCTCAGAGTTCCCTCTCCTCGAACAACGCTGATTTACACGGAAATGAAAGGAGCTATTCACAAAATTCTTTCACATTGAGTGCTACAAGGCTCCCATGAACACATAAATGTATTTTTTTTTTTTGTCCCTAGTGTAAAAAATGTGGACACTAGAGCGAGTTAAAAACAAGTGACTTTTCTGATTTTGCAGTAAAAGCGCTGCCACGTTTATAATGTGAGTCTATGGGAGAGCGCGGCTGTCCTCTCCTTACTTTCAGGCTTCTCATTCAAAAACTGTAAATCCTATCGCTCAGGTAGACACTTGTCTTGATTCACACAATGTGTGACTACAACTTTTGAGAAAATTGTGTGTGTAGAGTGAAAATTGTGGCTGAGAAATGAGAAAGTTAGAGCTTTTTTTTTTCAAGCTGCCTACACTCTAAACTCCTGAGCTCCACTGGTGTGTAACGCAATAGACACCCATTATAAAGCCTGAATTTCTCCAGATTTGCTCATGGTGTTTGATCTGTGACTGATCAAACAGTATAGAACCTAGCAAAAAAGTTGAATGCCAGATCCACACGGGATAATTTTGTCTCCGTTTTAAAGTTTGAATCATGTCTCTAGGTGAAAGACAAAATAAGCGTTATCTCTGCTTCTGTTCCCTCCGACGGCCCCGACACACTACTGCCTCCGCCGAGTGCGCACGCACTCACCGCATGTCGGGGCCGCGGATGAGTTACTTTCCCTTGATCAACGAAGTCGGCGGAGAATTAGTGGTTATTATTGGTACAAACAGCGCGAATCACAACTTAAATGAGTGTGGTTCAGTTTGACATTATTGTCAGTCCGTTAGATAAACATTTAATTTTATTAAAATCAAAAATTAATATTTAGAGCCTGTGGGCTACAAAAATAAGTCATTAAAGTAGCCGGCTGGACTTAATTGTGTAGTCGGCTGTATGGCCGGCAGCCGGCGCTTGTGGAAAGCCCTGATTTTCCCAGTGAGTGACACAAACTTCCGGTTCACGCGGTTGGGTTATATGTAAAAGTCACGACTGTGAAAAAAACGAAAAAAAAGTTTAGGGTCGGTTGGGTAACCAGAAAAAAAACACACTTTTTTTTTTTTGGCCTAAGCTATATTAATATATTTCTTATTAATTTATTTCTTATCTATGTTTCTTATTAGTAATAGAGCATTCGTCAGGGCCTGTTATCTGACAAATATCCTCTACCTGTCTTGCCCTCTTTGAAACCCTGTCTCCTCAGTATATTGTTCTCTGTCTTTTTTTTTTAATTATTCACAAGTTCAAGTTCTTTGATATTACAGGTGACCATGCTTTATTTACTTTAACTGAGCAATTACATGCATCATAAATAATTAAAAATAAATACCCTGTAAATAAACAATAGGTATGGTGGCTAATGGCTCTTCTTGCATTTGTAATATTATCTCTTACTTGCTTTATTTTACAACATTCCCAGTATGGCTTCAAATAAAGTCATAAAGTATGATAACATGCAGTAAACAAACTAAAAATGCGCCTTAATAAACGTGTGCTAAGGAGGTGCTCTCTCGTGCTGCTTGTTGGGGAAGATAGAGGCTGTGGCACGGCAGTAGGCCTATAATGATTTAGCATGCCGAGTACACAGCTCTCGATATGGCATTAAATATTCTCACAACACTTATAGGCTAAAACGATTCAGAAACTTTATATAAGTTCATAATTATGCCAGTAACACCACACATTGGCGTGCATATGTACAAACCTGTCTGAGACACCCGTCTTCAACTCGGATACCTTCTTCTCTCTCCTCTTCCTCTAAATTGACGGTAGGCAATTATCCAACTTCCGGCGAGTGCAGCATCATTAGATGCGCCACCTACCATAGGGGAGTGTGTACAGAAGGGAACACCTCTCTGCCTGTTTAGCCGTGCGTAAGGCGTAATTGATCAATCGCAAGTGGTTGGCGCGACGCAATGGGTAGCCTAGATTAGATAGATAAACTAGATTTTTTTTTCTAGCGTGAGAAATCGGAGGTATGGCGTGTGAGCGTGTGAAGACAATCAAATGCGTGTGTCTCACGCTCATTGCATGAGAGTTGGCAGCCCAGCCTAAATTCTGGCATGATAATACACAGACAATTGAACGCCAACAGTATTAAATGTATACACATTTTGAAATTTCACCTTAAAGTTCAACATGCAAGTTAAACTGTTTTGTTATAGATTATTTAGGTATATGATAGATTGAAAATCTACAAAGATCCCTTCATTATCCATCATCAAGTGGTGTAGCAAAAATGTGCATGAGAATATGAACAGTGGTTTGCTTCGTCTTATGCAACCCAATGAAGAGAATCGATCATCATGACCTCCTGTTGATCACAAAGGGATCTGAACCCAAGACCTGCCACCTTAAAGTGCATATCACGGGTAAATTCAGGAGTAAGATCGATGTAATTCTCCTATTTTATATTAAACTTTGGTCAAATATCTGTCACACTTTGCATTTTGTGCAAAATTTTTTTTTTTTTTTTAATCTTGCGCAATACCAGAAAAATTCAGTTGAAATCGAGCCATTTGAGGTGAATTGGTCCACCTCTGAAAAAACTTGGCATTTGGATTTCCCGGCAAACATTGATTTTCGTGACGTCGCATGCGGGACGCCTCCTTCTGAATCCTACATCAGCACTGGTTTGTTTATGAGAAAATGACCTGGTGGTTTTCTGCAAATTTCTTCAACGTTATCGCGTAATTATTAAAATGGTTAACCGATGTATCGTAGGAGGGTGTAGCAACACCAATCTTGATGGGATTAGTACTCATCGTTTCCCAAAAGACCGGACAGTGAGAGAGAAATGGGAGCGCTTGGTCTACACAGGCTGTGCACTGAAACCGTGCAAAGCTCTCGCAGCCTGCTGGCGCTTCCGCAGGTGACGTCACGAATCTGGCTCCAGACTCCCTTGGGATTTTTCCAGACGCGTTTTATTTAATTTTTTTCTGCTGTAGACAGATGGCCTTGTGCATAATTAGCCTTCTGGATGAGTGTGTAAAGGGACATACTTTCATATAAAAAACCCGAAATTGGTCCAGAATATGCACTTTAAAATAAGTTGCTGTATTACTATAACTGTAATGATTTAGAATGTTTCTGATGCAATTACTGTAATATATGTATAACTAAGATGCACTGAAAAGAAAAGTAAGGCAACTGCATATTATAAAAGTTTAAATTTTGGCACTTTATTAAATGGACTAGATTAAGATTAAAACATATTTAAAGGAAAAGAAAACTTAATTCATACATTTAAGTTTGCAGAAAGATTATGTACTTAAACACATTCATGAAGAGAATTTGTTAATACGTGTCAAATGTAGCGTAATTTCGAATAATAATGATAAGCGTATTTGGCAGTCTGACGTCGCTGAGCCTTTAACAAAAGAATAATCCGGAGCCTTCGTTTGTTAAATGGATCCCAGTGACGTCACACTGCCCAAAATGCTGATGATTATTTTTTGAAATGATGCTACAGTATATTTGACACGTTTAGACAACTTCACTTCGCAGACATGCCAACCATTACGGTTTGCCCGTAATCATTACGGTTTCGGTGGTCCAATTACGCTATTATGACTTTGAAGTCGATTATTACGGTTTTTGCTCATAATTGATATTTTCAAATTTGCCGCCAGAATTCCTACACTTGCGATTTCCCAGTCTCCCGGCAGAGGGCGCTATTACTAGAATGTCAGCCAATGCTTTCGAAACACGGTCTCTGATTGGTTAACCTCAGCGGTTTTATCAAATTTCGACCAATAAGAGCCCCGCGCACATTTTGTACTTTAGAAGAAGCAAAAAATGGCTGACATTTCAGCCGATCCGTCTGACCCGCCGCCGAAAAAAGCAAGAAAAACGATCGGCAAAATTAAGACCGTGTACCAAAAATTTAAAGAGGAATACAGTACCTTATATACAGTTTTTGGTGCTTTCCAAAATCAAGGTATATGTACAGGTAAACTTTTTTCAATATCTGTTGTCTCTAGTCAGATTAGTTGTATGTGTTTATACCAAATACTTGTTTTTCAAATACTTTTTATATTTTAGTTTGGTTGAATGACTGCAATACAAGATGCTCTAGTCATGACCGTTCATACTTACAATATGTATATCTTTAGATTTTCATTTATGATTCATTTATATATGTACTCAGATTCAAGCATTTTTCCATTTTCAATTTACTCATATATATATATATATATATATATATATATATATATATATATATATATATATTAGTGCTGTCAAGCAATTAAAATATTTAATCGCGATTAATGTCGCGACTGTCATAGTTAACTCGCGATTAATCGCAATTTAATCGCACATTTTTGTCACATGAAAAACCATTGTAATTCTCTTATCAGCATAAAAAAGTGAATGGGCTTGCTTTGTACCAATGTTTTTTTTTTTTATTGCAGAGGATAACACGTCTTGTCACAGCCACTGACATCCATAACTTCCATATTAGATGAGAAAACCAAGGGATGAAAAATAAAGTGCATATCACTGTGAAAATAAAAAAATGTTTTATTTTACTCTTCATTAGTTTCTTTTGAAGAGAAGTATTTGCCATAAAAGAAGAAGAAAAACAGATAACAAAAATAAAAACATTCATCATACGTTCAAAAACGTTCATCATAGTGTGGCACTGTATTCTCTAATTCTCACTGCTTATAACTCTACACCTACCCGGTGGAGCTGAGCTGGGAAACTGAAGACTGAAAGAACAGTATTGAAAAGTATTTTCCAGTCTCACCTGTGAAAGGTAATCCCATGTGATCTCGTTTGGACGGTAAACCTGTTGGTACAGTTAAACGCAGCACATGAATCAGGCATCTTTATTCTCGGCTACTGTCTAGACGCTATACCAGAGACGGTTGAAGAATCTCCACTTTGCTCCATCCAATATGGCGGCGAGGATGTTTATATGTCTGTGCCTTTCTCCATCACTCACACGTACTCTTATTGAAGCAGCGCGCGACAAGCCTCAACAGGAACTACGCGTGACTCACAGGGCCAAATTAGAATTTGCATTAACGGCTCTATTTTTTTTAATCGCGTTAAATTGAGATCGTGTTAACGCATTATTATCGCGTTAACTTTGACAGCACTCAGCACTAATAAATAAATAAATAAATAAATAAATATATATGAATGTGGAAAGTTTTACAGTAGGTTTGCATGCTTTTTAGCTAATCAAGGTCTGAAGAATGTTATGATGGGGATCCTGTCTATCAAATTCACGTAGAACTGGAATCGATGTACTGTGTTTGAACCAATGTTTTGTTAATTGCTGATATTTTTATATTGTAATTTGTCATTTTTGAGAGAAAACACTTCTTGTTGCTTGAAGTTATAGAATAAAGTTTTCTCAGTTATTTTTTGATAATCATTTGATTTCTTTTCAGAATATATATTCTAAAAAAACAGTTTTTTTATGTTCATTTGCAAATATTTTTGAAGTTTGACAGAATAACTGAAGTTGTATGATTTAATATTATAAGTATTCAAATGGTACTGATTGCCCTTTATTTTCACTGTAAAAAGCCACCAGAGGTCACCATTTCTGAATGCATTTTATAAAGTTTTCCGAGCCCAAAGGGGGGCGCACCCCGCTTTGGAAACCCCCCCCCCCCCCCCCCCCCACAAATATCTCAAAACAACCATTACAGTTTGCTATCATACAGGGGTGGCATGTCTGACTTCGTGAGAGTGTTTATACTGTAAGTACATAATCTTTCTGCAAAACCAAACTAATGAATTAAAGTTTTCTACTCCTTTAAAGCAGATTAATTCTCCTCGGCTTTTGCTTGGCCCAATGTTGGCCAACCCTCTCATCGTCCATCTCGCGGTCATCCATGCTGATGTGGATCAAATTATCCAGCGAGTCTTCTCCTAGCTTATTAAAATCACTCGGCTTTGCCCGTCTGGTGGGGGACGACATCGGCAGCCAACGAGATCGCTTATAATGAATCGGAAAATTCCAGGATGTCTGACGTTTTCTTTCGATGTTTTTATTGGACGGTTTGAACACGTGATCTTGACCTAGCCAAAAGATTACAGTTTGTTTACATCATACCACGCAGACATACAGTGGTGCTTGAAAGTTTGTGAACCCTTTAGAATTTTCTATATTTTTGCATAAATATGACCAAAAACATCAGATTTTCACACAAGTCCTAAAAGTAGATAAAGAGAACCCAGGTAAACAAATGAGGCAAAAATATTATACTTGGTCATTTATTTATTGAAGAAAATGGTCCAATATTACATATCTGTGAGTGGCAAAAGTATGTGAATCTTTGCTTTCAGTATCTGGTGTGACCCCCTTGTACAGTAATAACTGCAGCTAAACATTTCCGGTAACTGTTGATCAGTCCTGCACACCGGCTTGGAGGAATTTTAGCTCGTTCCTCCGTACAGAACAGCTTCAACTCTGGGATGTTGGTGGGTTTCCTCACATGAACTGCTTGCTTCAGGTCCTTCCACAACATTTTGATTGGATTAAGGTCGGGACTTTGACTTGGCCATTCCAAAACATTAACTTTATTCTTCTTTAACCATTCTTTGGTAGAATATTTTGTGTGCTTAGGGTCGTTGTCTTGCTGCATGACCCACCTTCTCTTGAGATTCAGTTCATGGACAGATGTTCTGACATTTTCCTTTAGAATTCGCTGGTATAATTCAGAATTCATTGTTCCATCAATGATGGCAAGCCGTCCTGGCCCAGATACAGCAAAACAGGCACAAACCATGATACTACCACCACCATGTTTCACAGATGGGATAAGGTTCTTATGCTGGAATGCAGTGTTTTCCTTTCTCCAAACATAACACTTCTCATTTAAACCAAAAAGTTCTATTTTGGTCTCATCCGTCCACAAAACATTTTTCCAATAGCCTTCTGGCTTGTCCACATGATCTTTAGCAAACTGCAGACGAGCAGCAATGTTCTTTTTGAAGAGCAGTGGCTTTCTCCTTGCAACCCTGCCATGCACACCATTGTTGTTCAGTGTTCTCCTGACGGTGGACTCATGAACAGTAACATTAGCCAATGTGAGAGAGGCCTTCAGTTGCTTAGAAGTTACCCTGGGGTCCTTTGTGACCTCACCGACTTTTACACGCCTTGCTCTTTGAGTGATCTTTGTTGGTCGACCACTCCTGAGGAGGGTAACGATAGTCTTGAATTTCCTCCATTTGTACATAATCTGCATGACTGTGGATTGGTGGAGTCCAAACTCTTTAGAGATGGTTTTGTAACCTTTTCCAGCCTGATGAGCATCAACAACGCTTTTTCTGAGGTCCTCAGAAATCTCCTTTGTTCGTGACATGATACACTTCCACAAACATGTGTTGTGATGATCAGACTTTGATAGATCCCTGTTCTTTAAATAAAACAGGGTGCCCACTCACACCTGATTGAAAACACCTGACTCTAATTTCACCTTCAAATTAACTGCTAATCATAGAGGTTCACATACTTTTGCCACTCACAGATATGTAATATTGGATCATTTTCCTCAATAAATAAGTGACCAAGTATAATATTTTTGTCTCATTTGGTTACTGGGTTCTCTTTATCTACTTTTAGGACTTGTGTGAAAATCTGATGATGTTTTTGGTCATATTTATGTAGAACATTCTAAAGGGTTCACAAGCTTTCAAGCACCTCTGTATTACTCTGACAGACGGTGGAAAAAAAGACCGCTTGTTTAACACAAATATCAGTCAATATGTAAATGGATCTGTTATTTGCTCTCCTATGTATCTAGTTACTTGTGGGTAGGAAATTTAACGTATCGGTATAAATCTAAGCGTATCGGATTTTAACTAAAGCGACTAAGCGTATCGGCAGGCCGAGCAAGCGTGTCGGGCCCGCTTTGGGGAAAACCATGAACAATTTATTTAATTCATACAAGTTGAGTTGACTGGATGCTAACAAGTACAGAGCTTCTCAAATTTTTATTCAGCCTAAACTTCATGAATATAATTACACTCTTCAAATGTTTTTTATATGATCATGCTTTTTTTTCTTATTTGTTCGTTATGCAGTGACAGCCAAAAGTTTGAACACACTAGATTTTCATTGTCTTAAACTTCTGACAAAAAATATTACATAGTAGTAGAGCGGTGGCTACAATTATCGACACCTTAACGATAATGGCCATTGCAAAAGTATAAAAGACTTTTCAATACGTAAATTGTCCATTAATAATTACTCAAACTTCCACTGGGGGGAAGTGAGTTGATTCCTGATTACTTATGGCCCTTTTCCACTACCCTTTTTCAGCTCACTTCAGCTCGCTTCAGCTCACTTCAGCCCGACACGGCTCGCGTTTCGACTACCAAAAACCAGCACGACTCAGCTCGCTTCAGCCCTGCTTAGCCCCTAAAACTCGCACGGTTTTGGAGTAGGGCTGAAGCGAGCCAAAGCGAGCCGAGTGAGGCTGGGGGCGTGAGCAGACACTCCCCTGTGCACTGATTGGTGAGGAGGAGTGTCCTCACATGCCCACACACGCCCCGCGAGCGCGCTGGGATCTGTAAACACCGTAAACCCGGAAGGAGAAGAATTACGAATTACGAGAATTTCTGAAGCCTTATGCGCCTCACCTCATCTATACGCTCTTGCCAGTATCTGTTGGCGTTGTCGGTGACAACAAGCCACAGAACCAAGACCAGCAACACTAACGACTCCATGTCCTCCATGTCTATTGTTTACTATTCGGGTCGTGAGACTACCGCTTAAAAGCTCACTGATGTCACTGTTTGCGCTGCTTAACGACATCACCTGACGTCCACCCACTTTCGCTAACTCCACCCAATGTCTCCACCCACTTCCAGCCAGCACGGGTCAGCGCGGTTGTAGTCGAAATGCAACTCCAACAGCCCCGCTCAGCTCGACTCAGCACGGCACGGCTCAGCCCGACTCAGCCGCGTTTGTAGTGGAAAAGCGGCATTAGCGTATCAGATCACGTGACACCGTTCCACAATTATTGACACCTTTTGTCCACAGTTATCGACACCATTCCACAATTATCAACATCCAGATGGTTATTTATAAAAAGAAAAAAGTGAATCAGTGTGTGGTATTAAGTTTTTAAAATTTGTCTGACATATAGGGTGTTCACACGGCACATATTTGCATCGATGCTGCACCGATGTATTTTGTTGCGATATATCTTACACCGGTGTAAATTTTGCGCAGCGTTCACACGTCACAACCCTGCTTACTAGAGAGAAGCGTGTTAGCACCGGTGCAGCCCCACTTGCGGTCACACGGCAGTTTCTGCGACCGTGCTATAGTAGCAAAAACTTTTATTACTATCATTTCCTTTGATAGTAATAAAGTTTTGATATTTCCTTTTATTACTATCATTTCCTATCATTATTACTATCATTTCCGATAGTAATAATGCGGAAATGAAATATGCGCATGCGTGAAAATGTACTTTTTCCCGGTTGTCATGGCATCACCAAGCGCCGGGAAAACAACGTGGATGAAGACACCAGTGTTGCCAGATATTGCTGACGTTTTCCATCCCAAAATATGTTCAAATCCGCCAAAATGCACTTAAAACTGCCAAATCTGGCAACACTGGAAGACACGCAGTTCTGTTGTTGTTGATCTTCGCCATTTTGGAAGCGCAAAATACCAGGATGCAAATTATGCAATACCCTTATGTAATCAACTCTCCTCACGCGTAGCGAGTCTACCCCTGTAGCGTTCAGACGGCCCATTTTATATCGGTGCTGCCCCGCAAACTAGCATTTACTCCGGAGTAAATTTCTTAAACCGCCTCCCGAGCAGGGTTAGATTTGCACCGGTTTAAGCAGCTTTCAGGGGCGACACCGGTATAACTTTGTACCGTGTGAACGCTCTACCGGGGCAGCCCCGGTGCTACACCGGAGTAAAAGTTGCCGTGTGAACACCCCTATAGACTTGTATTTTGTACAAAATCTCTTTTATATAAATATATAGATGTCGGTGTTTATGTAAATGAGGAAGTAATTCTAATGCTTGTAAACAAATGAACTGATAATGTTTAACCTGTGTCAGAAAATCTTTTTGTTCCACTTTAAGTATTTTCGTAGATCACATTTTGTTAATCATTCGTTGTTTGTATTAATTTCTAGTTTTATGGTTTACCAATAAATCTCAACAGGCGATTGATATTATAACCGCATGAAAATCCAGGCCAAAGGTCGCATATTATTCCTCAAACCAAAATATAAAATGTCTACTGATATTGTAATATGTGGTCGATATTTGCCACAAACTGAAAAAAAAATTAATGGAACACAAAAATCTGAATATTTCAAGCATATAATTTTTTTTATATAGGAATTAAATTCTGTTTATTGCAATAGGATTCCAAATACGCTATAAACATTCCATCCTGTTATGGGTCAGAAAATAAATAAATAAGCACTTAAAGTACTTCAACGTTACACAAAGATCGATCCATAACAGTTGTAAATGTCACTTAATTCCACAGGGTGTCGATTACGGTGGACAAAGTGATCACTATTATCGACACCTCACGTGACTTCTCAAACGCGTTTCGATACAAAATGGCGACTGTCAAATGAAAGTGTGAGGAATAAAGTAGGTTTCGACAAGGAGATCATGAAATATCGGTGAATTTGATCAGTAAAAACATGTCCGTGATCTTTCCACCATGCTTACCTGCGATGATAATGTCCGGGTTTTCCTCAAATTGCTGATCTTGCTTTTAAAAAAAAAAAACACTCAGGGAGCTGTGTCATCAGAGGACAAGATCAAATGACGAGGGTGTGTCTTCCAGTTGATTACTTAACCAAAAACAAACAAAAAAAGCACTCAGAGAGCGCAGACCTCCGCCAAGAATCCTTTAAAAAAATCCAGGATCCAGAAGGTGATCCGGATCACCACCAAAATGTAATGGATTGTTACTTGTGCCGAGTCACGCCTCTGGAAAAAATTTCAGAGCAGTCCGTTCATTACTTTTTTCCGTAATGTTGCTAACAAACAAACAAACAAACAAACAAACTCTACCGAAAACATAACCTCCTTGGCGGAGGTAACAACTATTGTAACCAAAAACTCACCTTTTGTAAAATTTTTTTAAATTGGTAAATCTGAAAAGGTGTCGATAATTATGGACAGTCGATAATTGTAGCCGCCACTCTGGTACTTAAAAACTGGGGGGGAACCCCATGCCTACTACGAAGTTGCTCTTAATAATAATAATAATACCACTATCAATAATGGCTCAGAGAACACGCGTTCAGAACAGCCTTCGAACATGGCCGCTCAGAACTACAAACCCTAAGAACCACAGTGCCCTCTGTCTCCTCATTTATTAATCATGTCACCTGCATCTCATTCAGTAATCAGCCCCTCACCTATATAAGCACAGCTCTCACACTTGGACTTTGCGAAGTATTGTTCAGTGTTCTCTCTCTAATGTACTGAGCTGGTTAATTACTGCCTGTTTATCAGTATATGACCAGTATTCCTGTTTCGTCTTATAGTCTAGTCTACGTTGCTCTGTTTACTGATCGCTCCACCATTGCTAGTTCCTGACCTCGCTTTGAATTGTGTCTGCAGTTTGCTCTGCCCCAGTCTCCCCTGCATCTGTAAGTGCCTACATTCTGACAACCACTAACGATGATGATAATAGCGATCAGTAAACAGAGCAACGTAGACTAGACTATAAGACAAAACAGGAATACTGGTCATATACTGATAAACAGGCAGTAATTAACCAGCTCAGTACATTAGAGAGAGAACACTGAACAATACTTCGCAAAGTCCAAGTGTGAGAGCTGTGCTTATATAGGTGAGGGGCTGATTACTGAATGAGATGCAGGTGACGTGATTAATAATCAGGGGACAGAGGACATTATGGTTCTTAGGGTTTGTAGTTCTGAGCGACCATGTTCGAAGGCTGTTCTGAACGCGTGTTCTCTGAGCCATTACTGACAGTGGTATTATCTCATCTCATCTCATCTCATTATCTCTAGCCGTTTTATCCTGTTCTACAGGGTCGCAGGCAAGCTGGAGCCTATCCCAGCTGACTATGGGCGAAAGGCGGGGTACACCCTGGACAAGTCGCCAGGTCATCACAGGGCTGACACATATGCTGCCCAGTGGTGGTGGTATTATTATTATTATTATTATTATTAAGAAAACTATTTAATGTTTTTGTTTGGGTTGGTTCAAGATCGAAAAAGACCCTAATCAGGATAAAGAGTTTACTGATGAAGAATGAAGTAATAATAATAATGATGATGATGATGATTTTATTTACTCAGACAAGTCATTTCCATTAAGAAGAAAAAGAAGGAGGAGAGGCTGAGGATCTCAGTTTATTTCGTTAGCTGCATTTATATTTGTTTTAAAATTACTAGGCTTAAAAGCGAGTTTGCATAATGGTGCACAGTTAGAGCCAATTATGTGTAGAGCAATAAGAACAAAGTCCACCTGATTGAAAATAATGAAATTGTGGATCCCCTTGGATTCCACAGAAAAAACACTTTGGGAAACACAGAACTAGTAAACAAGAAAACCCGCTGTGGCAGTTGTATCCGAGTTTTTTGAAAATGAAGACGTGGACTGGATATGAGCTCAGACGAGAAAAATCGTTCAATATGGAATTTCAGTACTATTTATGGCGTATTGGATTTTCCATCTTTTGGATTTTTTAATCTGAGGCTTAAGACACCTTAAAGCTAGACTGCCTTTCAGATTTTTCAAGTGTTGGTCTCACAGAAGGCGGTCGCATCTCTGCTCTCCTCTCCTTTTTTCCCCTGCTTGTGCTCTTTGTTCGTCTCGTCTGCCTATACCTTTTTTTTTTTTTTGAGAGACTCTCTCCGCATTGAATTTCTAAACTAAAAAAGCATGGATTTGATAAACTGGTCTCCTAACGAAATTGACACAGTTTCTGGGTTTGGGGGAACCCACCTGTCCTGCCGGAACGTCTGTGGAGGACATTGAAGATATCTACCTATTCGGAACCATGATTACAGGACTTTTGCTGATTGGATTAGGCATTGCCCTGGTATATCAAGGAAATCAGACAACGGTGACAGCTGTTCAAAGCCCCACAAAGCTGCCCGATATGATTGGAGTGGTGGGCAAAGCTGTTGGCACTCGGACTGTGGACATTCAGAACTTTTAACCACAAAATGGTTGTTATCTCGGAGCAGCTTTCAGCTTTGCAAGGAATACGCATTTCGGAGACCAAATGGAGTTGAATTGAACAGAATGGACGAAATGGACGGATATGGACGAGTGGTGTGGACGTGTAAAGACTGCGTCTGTTTGAAAGACTAAACAATCTCTATCTTATCGACATTTGGCTCCCTGAACAGCACTGGCCTTGATCAAGGCCGTTGCTGGGGTAACATTTCCCCCAGAAGGTCCCTGCTGGGAGACACCCTCGCATTCTTCGCATTCCTTCCCCAATTTTCCGCGGTTGCCGTTTTTCACCCCCAGTGTGATGAGCGGGTGCGTGACCAGCGCCGCTTGCATGGCTGCAGGAGCGGACGGCTGCTTGCTTGCGCTGGGTTACCTCTACCTCCTCCTTCCCCCCTTTCCCCCCCTCAAGTCCCATGTTTCAAAGTGTACTTGTGTTATTGTGTGCTTTTGCGGAGGTTTTTAAATGTTCCCACACTGTACTCCTGATAGGAGCATAGTGGGGGGGTGTTCTTTTTTCCTCATCTTTCCTTTTTTCTTTTCTTTTTCTTTTATCCCTGTCTTCCTGTCCTGTTCCCCCTCTGTAAGGACTGGTTGATGGTCAATTTCACTGGTAACAGTGACAATAAAGGGTTCATTCATCATCATAAAAAGAATTCTCCCTGACACCCAATTATTTTTGTTTAGTGGACCGAAAGCTACTGAATTCGAATCATAGACTTCCAATTTTATGCGTGTTTTTTTTTTTTTTTTTTTTAGATAAAACAATTAATTCAGGGTCATGTGGCTCTAAATTCTCGGCTGTTTTTTCCTGCTTCACCATGACCCAATTCAAGATACTATGTCATGCATCACGTGATGGGCTTTCCCCGTTCACGCAAGGCATTGTGGGATACAAATTTGAAACAGGAGAGAAAAATGGAGGACGTGAGTGCGCGAATGAAACGTGAAAGACCGACTAAAGTAACGGAAAGAAAGCGAGAAGAAAAGATGTTATGTTATATACGAAGGAAAGGAAACGCAGGACCAAACTAATAAATATCGGCGCTCAGCGAGCACCTCGGTGTGATCAGCTGTTCATTTAGCGACAGAATGATGGAACTGTCAGTGCACGGTCAAAGGTAAACCTGTAGATGGCAGTAATGCAGTATGAGTAATCCAGAAGCCACTGCTCGCTTTAGATATATTCAGAAGATTGCTATGTGCAGTGGAATCGACCCCTACAGTCTGGGAAAGAAGGATTTGTCATACGATCTGGAAAACTACCCTTCAGTCGAGTTCCCCGACATCTCGAACTATCTGGTGTTGCAGACGTCCTTCTACACCGCTCACAAAGATCATCAGAAACCCCTTTAAAGACCTGGATCTTAGTTAAACAAGACGGAGAAGTGATCACGGCGTGTTGTAACTGTATGGCTGGGGAAGAATTTTGTCACGGTCTTCATGCATGTGGACTTTGTGAGGAGTAAGCAAAGAAACAGCTGGGGACTTTAGCGCTTCGTGACTAAAAAAAAAGTACCATAAAATAATGACACATAGCAAGAAAAGTACTTGGGAAAACACTAAGGACAGAGCTGAGAGGGTGATACGAACCTCTCACCAAGTGAAACTCGAGCGTGCTTCGGCTCGGCTCCGTTCGATTTCAGTCAGAGGTTCAAAAGCCACCTTTCTCGACGTCTTTTTGTGAACTCCTGTGTTCGTTCACCCTTTTTTATTAGTTCACGGGGAACCCTGAAGAAACTTTTTATCAGTTTCACGGTTTGATCATTTCAAAAACCTAAAACAACGCAAGCGTAAGGCATTTTTCATGCGAGCAATGCACCTTCTCCGTGCAAACGTTTTGTCAGCTGAGCTTTGGTAGACCACCAGCTAAAGTTTTGAATAACTAATGAGGCGGATATGACGTCATGCAAAACCCAAGAATAGCTGCTCAGGATTTCCCTTAAAATGCACAAAGAGGGAGGGGGAAAGCTCATCAGTGTTTTCATTGTAATTTCAGTTCATTCCACTGGTAAGAGATCTCTACATATGACACACTGCCCCTTTAATATTGTATCTCATCATTTAATAGCAGTTTTGCAAGAATACAGTTGGAAAGATTGAATAGAATCGGCTTGGCTTTCTTTTTGTAGCTGTGGTTTGATTGCTTGTTTAGTGTTTGGTACTGCCTCCATGTGGTCACTCTGTTAAAACTGAGTCCTGGTCAGGGTTGTGGTTGATCCAGAGTCTGTCCCAGGAACAGTCCGTGCAAGACGGGAATACATCCTGGATGGGATGCCGGTCTATTCAGACTCCTGGGGCAATTTAGTGTAGCTCGTCCACTATAGGCCGGTAGCTGTAACACGTAGAATGCCTAGAAAATGACTTTCGTGGAAACTTATCTTGGAACTACTTTCTGAAATGGTTTTTCTGGTCTCGAATATGTATCCAACTATGTGATAAAAGTTCTCCACGAGATACCTGCACATAAGTGAATAAAAATTCTATGATTGTCAGAAATAATTAATAGGTAATAATATTTCCTTCGATATTTCTCATTCTTTTACACTTTTTTTCTCAGAGTGGCCTCATTATTTGGGGGACATTTGGGCACTTTTGTCACATGCTGAATCAGTAATTTCTAGTGGGGATGTAAGTGACGGCATCTTGGTTATGATGAATAGTGCTATAACTCATTCTATTAGACCCCTGCATAAAAATGCATATTACCCAGCAACTACCTCAAGCTGTATCCATCAATAATATCATCTCTGAAAGATAAACCTACCCAGCAGGTTGTTTTCTTGTAAGAAACTTGGTGTAGTCAGCATAGCATGGTCTGTGGTAGCAGACCTCAATTGCTATACAGTCTTTTTCACGAATATGCAGGGTTTTTTCTAGAAAAATTTAGTATGAGGGCGCTCACCATGGCGAGGGAGCAAAGCGGGGGGGGATGGTCCCGGTTGTCCCCCCCTCTCCGCCGTGCGAAGCCTTTGAAAAATTGAGGCTACAATGGGACATTCTGAGGCTATCTGAGAGGGAGATTGTAACAAATTGTCTGTCAACACTGAAAAAGAAAGAAGTAATCTTCTTCTGCCCCGGACAGTCTTTGGCTTTCTTCCGTTTCATGCCGTGGGATGACATCTTTAAATGCCCAAGTGTCAACAAAAACAACTCGCAAACTACTTCTGTCAAAAGCTCCCGCGCCGGTGGGTGAAAGGTCATTCAGTCTCGAGAAATCTCGCTCTACAAGTCAGCTGACCTTGTATGCAACCCATGTCAAATCTCGCGAGAGCAGCCGCGACAAGTAAACAAACATGGCGCCTCAGTCTGAAACGCCAATTCGGATTGTTTTTGCACCGTCTGGCGGTGTATCTACTATGATTGGAATATTTTTGGAGTAATTATAACGTATTTGATGATCAGGCACATTGTCACGTGGTGTTGCTGGGATGTTTTCACGGAGAAAAGATCGTTTTGAGAAAGATTGCATGTTGTGCAGTAGCATATAAGTGCATGGCCTAAGTGTGACTTGGGGTTCAATCGGCATTTCGGTAAGGGGGCACACGCCGAGAGTAAGAGGGCGCAGCGCCCCTGTTGCCCGGTTTAGACGAAAGCCTGATATGTACAAGCACGCCTTCATCTTTTTTTGCCTCGGCAGCATTTCACAACAAACCTAGAAAAGTAAATAAAACAATATGCCTAAGTTTCATCAAATGCCAACAAAAATCACAACAAAAGAAATAGCCATGTGGTCAAATCATATCATTTTAGCCTATGAATTCTTTATTCATGAAAAAATTCAATTTTGATAAAACCTGTTTAATTTGGAACAAGCTTGGGGGTTTACATCCCTCATTAGGCCTACATGTATTTAATAGATTGGTTGGGCCAGCCATTAAGATTTTAGGACTTTTTATAGGATTTATTTTAACAACTATCTTTTTACTTACCTCCATCAACTGTCTCAGCTTTTACAAGTTTAGCTGTTGTTCTTTTACCCTTGGCTGTGATAAATCTGTCGATTTTCTTACATATTATGCAGACAGGTGGTAATATGCGGCTTTTTTCTGTACCAGACGATCCAAGCGTTGTTTCTGTTTTCCTCTTTTTGGTGTGCTGTAGTTGTTGTTGGCCAAAACCTTCTGTTCTAGATCGTAATAGCTTTGGAGAGGAAATCCTCTGTTGAGCCGACTCAGCTTTGGCTGTCTGCCTCTTTCTAGCGGCAGCTATTCGCTTCTTGTCGACAAACCATCGATAACAAGTAGGATGAAAGCCTGTACTGCTCAGTAGATCTTCACATTCGAGATGTTGTAGTGGTTCAGTGTTCTCGACAATTGTCCGCTCAATCCCGTCAGTTTCCTTCCAGTCAGAACATACGGAATGTATCCCACCTCTTTTTCGAAAACGGTTCAGAGTCTTCATTTCCAACTGACGGGAGGTGCATAAGACATTTATACTTTGCTGCAGAAGGTTTTTTTTTTTTTTGGCGATTTTCTCTCTCCACGCTGCCCTCCGTGGGCGCAGCCATCTTTGTTTATACTACGTCACGGCCTACTTAGGCGCTCGCTCATTGGCTGGAAAGCTGACCTAGATTACTCATCGCGCTAATTTTGAACATTTCAAGGTGCTATAACTATCAGTGTGCGTGGTTTTGAATGGAGAACTTTTTATTCTACGTTCTAAATATCGTTATCAATCATTCTACGTAAAAATTATGTAGTTCCACGAGATGTGCCACGAGAGTGAAATATACAAGTTACAGCTACCGGCCTACTAGAGGTGTGACTATTGATCGATCCCTGATCTATTGATCCATTTCAATCCGTGATTCAAAAATCGATTAAAATTTAATGAACCACGATTCACTGCCGATTCACTAACAATACCTAATTTCATCCCGATAACCCTAGATGCAGAACAAATTTTGACAAACGGCATAATTTTGATCTTAAATATTCAACTTGGTATCCGGAGCTGCTCATGGGCGCAGCCATGTTTGTGGTTGCTATAGCAATCTTGCGAGATCACGCGTTGCTTTGTGAACAGCACGGCGGACGACTCGGAATTCCTGAAGCCACCGGCTTTTAAAAGCCCAGTTTGGCGGCATTTCTTACAGTCTTGGTGCCTTATGTACTCTCTGGACAAGGAATGTTGTGTCTCAAGAGGTGGAATTCATTTTAACACAAGTGACTGTGTTTTTGTGTTTTAAAAGATTGAGACAAAAGTCATGAAGTTTTCATTGCTTTTTTTGTTTCTTAGTGTTTTGTGGCTTCAGGGCTCAACATTAACTTTTAAACCCACTTGCCCTGACAGACAGGATAATGTTTGAGTTTCAAATAATTGTTTAGCGTGTAGGCTGTGGGTGTTTTATACAGACCTGGCAACCAGTAACTGAATCAGTGCAGCCGGTCTGTCATGACGCAGCGCTTTTTTTTTTAAACTGAGAGGTCGATGATGTATAAGAACTGTGTTCCTCTGATAACGGAAACAAAGCTCCAGCTCTCTCTGCTCTTAATTTGTTCTTTCAGGATTTATTGCGCATGTCGCTCTTTGTTGAGTTTTTTAAGCTCGAGTTGTTTGAAACCAATCTGGGTTTTTTGTGTCGAATAAGGAAGCGGCTTCACCTTTAATAAAATCAAACCCTTTCATGAAGGCGCTAACTCGAATGCAAGCAGAAAAAAAAAATAAAACGAGATTCTTAAGCAAACTCTTCCATTCTCACTTCCAACTTTGTTTTTGTAAAATACATTTTAAATACAATCGTGAATTTCTCTGGAGTTTTCAGGCTGAGATCCTCTCCTCGTATTCTTTAACCGCTCATTTCCTCAGTGTTCTTGAAGCATTTGCTTCTATTTGTTAACATTTTTCTTGATGGCGGGGAGACGGTAGTTAATGCATTTTATCTATTTCTCTGTTTGAACAAGCGAAAACAGCGCAAAAATGAACCATACGGTATTGAAGACAGATTAAGCCTCGCTTGCATGAAAGACGGTGTCTGTCTGACCCCAGCTTTAATTATCATGTGATGCGTAACGTCATGCACAAGGGGTCTATAAACAGTGCGCGTACCATACTACAACAGCGGGGGGGATATAAAATAACTTGCAAAGCAGTAAATGAAACCCGAGACTAAGAAAACAGCCAAGACATACAGTAATGGCGGATACGTAGTGAAGGACACTTTTAGGAACTGAAATAAAAGATCAAAAAACCTAATTTTTGTGGTGCTAGTTTGAAATGCTCATTCCCACTTGCCCGAATGCATGCTTCACTTGTCCCGGGCAATCGGGCAGTCCTTAATGTCGAGCCCTGGGTTTGAAAATTAAAACGTGCCAAAAATGACTGAACTGTGATACATTCAGAGTTACATTCAAAGTCAGTGGAATCTGAATAAAGACTACAAAGGCAACCCGACTTTTTTTTTTTATTGCTGTACATTTCTAGGCTGACAGTTAACAGGATATTGACCATGATATGCATCAGTTATATAATGGAGGACAAGAAATGCGACTCGTGATTCGACTGGAATCATGAAAAATCTGAATCGTCACACCTCTATCGTCCACCTACCGACACGTTTTTGGTGGTTGGGAGAAATAATCACATTTCTGAATTGTTGATAACTTTTACCCTTTCATTACTGTGTTGGAGAACATTAACATTTATTAACATTTTCTTTTATGAGGCGACAAACACGATTAGGCTTACATCTGCGCCCATTAGTTTCAATACGAAATTAGATCAGGCTGGCTAAATAGCCGTTTACTGGTGCACTTGAGGGTAAAGGCTTCATAATCTCCCCAAGTGGGAAATACCACCATACACGGCGCATGAGACAGCAGCGTGAAAAGTAATTGCCTGAAAATCTGCATGTTTTAAATATTCATAAGTTACACAAGCTGTTAAACACAGCCAGGGTTGACATCATATCATATATATAAATTTTACACAAGGTACTTTTTTTTTTTTTTGCATTCATTAAAGGTGTTCGAGTCCAGTGAAAGCAAAGGCACGTTGCAGCTGATGATACTGGAATCTGGTCATCTGCTCGTCTCCCAGGCTCAGGAACTATTGGTAAGGCCTAGAAGAGATGCTTTACGCATTCAGTGCAAGGAAAAACAGGCCCCATGCTATGCGCCCTACTACAGGATTTTATTTGATCCATTCTGTGCAAGGCAGATCTAGTAGAAAACGCTATAACTGCTTAGTGTGGTGCTTCTCTTCATCCAGAACAGAAATTGCCTGGATACCCCTTCCGAATGCCAGGCCAAGTGCATCTGAGCTCCTGAGCAATAAGCTGAAATCATGGACAGCGAAGCACAACAGTAGAGAGGAATAGAGGCAAACCAGCGTCCTTTCAGAGTCGTAGTGCAAAACAAGGCAGCATGAGCATTCAGGACAAAACTCTGGGTCCTTTGATAGTCAGAGAGAGCAGACATTGATTTATTGCACATAATCTTAATGTATGGTTGTGTGCAGAATGCATCTGTGATCTTTTTTTCTCGAGGCATGACTAATATTTTTGATAACGGAGAAGTTATCAAGTGAGCCATCTGGATTAGATCTGGATTCAAAAATGGTGATCTGGAGGGGAAAAAAGTATAAATACTTAACTATAGGGGTGTTCACATGGCACATATTTGCATCGATGCTGCACCGATGTATTTTGTTGCGATATATCTTACACCGGTGTAAATTTTGTGGATCGTTCACACGTCACAAACTTGCTTACTAGAGAGAAGCGTGTTAGCACCGGTGCAGCCCCACTTGCGTTCACACGGCAGTTTTTGCGACCGTGCTGTACGATAGTAATAATGCGGAAATGAAATATGCGCATGCGTGAAAATGTACTTCCTTTTCCCGGTTGTCATGGCATCACCAAGCGCCGGGAAAACAACGTGGATGAAGACACCAGCGTTGCCAGATACTGCTGACGGTTTTCCAGCCCAAAATGTGTTCAAATCCGCCAAAATGCACTTAAAACCGCCCAATCTGGCAACACTGGAAGACACGCAGTTCTGTTGTTGTTGATATTCGCCATTTTGGAAGCGCAAAATACCAGGATGCAAATTATGCAATGCCCGTATGTAATCAACTCTCCTCACGCGTAGCGAGTCTACCCCTGTAGCGTTTAGACGTCCCGTTTTATATCGGTGCTGCCCCGCAAACTAGCATTTACTCCGGAGTAAATTTCTTAAACCACCTCCCGAGCAGGGTTAGATTTGCACCGGTTTAAGCAGCTTTCAGGGGCTACACCGGTATAACTTTGTACCGTGTGAACGCTCTACCGGGGCAGCCCCGGTGCTACACCGGAGTAAAAGTTGCCGTGTGAACACCCCTTCTAGGTATCTTTATTTCAATCATCTTCAAAAAACTCCCAGTTCTTCTGCAGAGGTTGAGATCTGGTGACTGTGAAGGACATAATAATATATAATTGACATCATTTTCATTCTAATTAAAGTGCCTAATTAAAATGCCTTATTGTAATGCTTTAAAATGAATATATATATCATTAGTAGTGACCAAAATGAATTAATAAAGCAGGGGGGAAATAATATTATTTATTTATTTTATCAAGCACAAAACCATCGATAAATCGCGACGTCCGGATCCCGGAAAAAAGCAGCCTTGCCCCAGGGCTAATCTCTCATGATGTCACGTACGGAACCCCGGTCTGGTGACATTTCGGTTCATCTGACTCCGTGCTTGTTTACACGCTGAAATTGGATATCGTTGTTGGAATCTTACAAAAATAACGATGTGAAAGTGCTGCGTGGCGTTTGGATCTTCAAATCCATATAAAACGGGACGTTCAGTTCACAAATTTCCGAGAAATGACACTAATCTAAAGCGACAGTGGGTGAGGCTTGTGCAAACGAAGCGGGCGGATTTTGCGTCGCCTGCTAATAATAAATCTGATTCATCAAGTGTTCACCACCACCAGAACGACCACACGGGAATTACTGGAGCGAAAAAGAAACCCATTTATTTAATAAATGACATTTGATCTGACATGTTGACAATTCGTCTATTCCCCTGTTATCGCCCGCTTCATATTTTCTTTCAGTAATTACACTGAAGAAGTGTCTGTTTTAAAGATTATATTTCTGCATTTATTGAGGTACATTGTAAATATTCTCCCTATATTTTGCAACGGACAGCTTAGAATAAAAATCCACAAACCAATCTGTGTTTCCAGTTCTCTCTGGCTGGTGGTGCGCTATCGGCAGTGAGCGGGACTGTCGTGAACTCACTCAGCCAACTGGCAGTTTCTTGTCTTGGGGGCTTGAAAAGATAACCATTTACTCCGGAATATCCTTGATAATCATCTGCCCCTTCATCTGACATACAGTATAAGAATCCCAGTCGCAATCAGAATTCTCTCCAAAACGTGATTCCATATCGAGACTGGTCCAACCTCAGCTGCGCACATGAACGAAATTGACACCTGGATTGTTACACGTATGACGTCACGCACTGCTTCGGGATCTTCCAGTTCAGTCTCGGCAGATTCCGTGAAAATCGGCTGATCTTATCGATTTTCCATCAACTTATGGCCTATTGGATCAGCTATGGTTCGAAAACATGTGGTCAATCAACACGATGTTGCTTTGTACCAGGAAAAAATTGGGGTTTAGGGACATTACGTTCACTTTAAACTAAGCCTTCATGTTCTGTAAATGGGGCGGAGTCATCTTGGAAGAGACCACGCCTGTCCGGATTGAAATGTTTCATCATCGGATAAGTTGATCAGGTAGATTAACTTTGCATTGATTCGCACAGACAAGTGGACCCAAGTCATGCACAGCAGAAATATATATAAATACTTAAAAAAAAAAAAAATAGATGTTGTAAAAAATTAAGCATAGTACACAAAGTTTACAGTAAAACAGGATGTTTTGGACAAAGAACAAAGCTGTACAAGCTATACAAATTATATACTGGATATTTTTATGATTCTCAGTACAGACTGGTTCTTGATATCCTTCATCTGGCGAAAGGGAAATTCCGGTTTCCGGCAAGCCACATTCAGGATTTTATGGAAATAGACCCCCCTGCAGGAACATTCATGGAATTTCAGCTTAGTCAGTGAATCCTCACAAGGCTTTCCTGGTTGAAAATATTTCTTGGTAAATCTGGCTCGGTACTAGTATTGAAGATATGACTTGGAAAGATTGACAAAGCCACAATACTGAGACTTAAGTATTAGCAAATTGTCAGGCTTTCAGTATTGTCCACATTTGGTTTTGTTGTTCTGTGTTTGCGCAGGAAGGCTTCTCTCTTCTCAACGCTCAGAGCTTTCTGAAGATCCAGCAGAAATCAGACAGCCTGCTTTTCTACTTCACACTGAAGGTAAGACTGAAAAACGCACTGTGAGTTCATTCCTGAGCTTGTGTGTAAAAACGAAATGCCATTTGTATTGCAGCAAGCTAGACAATAGATAGGTGATCGATGACACGTGTATCTTCCCAGGAGCAGAATCTACCTTGTTCTCATTCATATGCAAATGTTTAGGAGCGTGTGACCTTGAGCTAACGCCTCAAAGATGCATGCTTTAAGGCCCTGTCCACACGGCAACGGATTCAGGTGACTCCGATACAATTGCTTATCGTTTCGGCCTGGCGTCCACACGGCACCGGCGTTTTGGGTGCCCAAAACGCAGTCTTTTTGAGAACGGGTTCCAGAGTGGAAAGATCTGGCAAAGTTGCCGTTGCGAAGTCGTCTGGATGAGTAGAACGGATTTGTTTACGATGATGTCACAACCACATGACCTGTGAGTGCTTCACGCCGGGTAGAAGTGTAACGAACTCGATGCGAGTTGTCAACAAATCCTGTAACTTGGTTCATGAAACGCGCTTACAAAATATTTTCACTGTGAATATTTATTGTGTAATGGTGCAAAGTGAGAGAGAGAGAGAATAGCCCTTAGGGCAGAGTCAATCCCGCCAGCAAAAATAGGGAAAAAAAAAAAGGAGCGATCTCACCTCTTCAGATGTGGGTTTAAGTCCTACAATACATTCCTCAAAAAGGGCGTAGAAGAAATTAATCCATCAACGTGTAGCATTCAATTTATTCCGGACCATTAAAGACGCCGCCTTCCGCGTAGAATCATACGTCATCCTCGTCGCCATATTGGATAGGTCAAAGCGGAGAATAAAGATCCATGTGCTGCGTTTAACTGTACCAACAGGTTTACCGTCCAAACGAGATCACATGGGATTACCTTTCACAGGTGAGAAACAACAAATTAATCCATCAACGTGTATCATTCAATTTATTCCGGACCATTAAAGACGCCGCCTTCCGCGTAGAATCATACGTCATCCTCGCCGCCATTTTGGATAGGTCAAAGCGGAGAATAAAGATTAGCTGCGTTTAACTGTACCAACAGGTTTGCCGTCCAAACGAGATCACATGGGATTACCTTTCACAGGTGAGACTGGAAAAATACTTTTCATTGTATTTGGTCATTATAATGTAATTTTACAAACAGATTTTCCTGACTTTGTGGCTAATATGAAGTCTCGCGCATAATAGTTTATGCGCATGCGTCCTTACTTCTTCTATTGTTCTGGTGTCTCCGAAGGGACCGTCTTACAGCGCCCCTAGAGGTGTGGCATGTGTATTGCATCGTTTTCAGCAAGCGTTGCGTTGCCATATGGACCTGATATTTTACTGATTGTTGCCCATTTGGACGCGATATATTTTTAAATAACATCTCGTTGCCGTTGTCGTGTGGATGTAGCCTAAGTTTGGGGTTTGTTAATTAAGCCCATTATCGTCCCCCACGAACTGAAAGACGATAACTAGAAATGATTATAATATGAATATATAGATGAAAGTCTGGCGGATTTACCCCGAAATCCGGATATTTGACAAAACTCTTGAAAATCTCCAGTTTCCTGAATGGAGAAATAAATTTTTCGGATTTTTCGCGTTCCTAGACGCGGCGTAATACTTCGCATCGTCCTTGCATGGCTGCAGTCCTTAAATAGCCCAAACATACAGTAGTTCATTGATTAAAGACAGGTGTTCTTTGTTAACGGCGTGCGTGCCGGAGCTCGTTAGGCACGTCTTCAGGTGCACGAGCTAAGGCGCGCAGGACTGACACCGTTCTGCGCAAGCGCAACACGATCGCACTAGAAAGCATGTTCAAGCTGCCAGTGTAGCTGCAGTCTTTTTAGTTGCGAATTACGGTACGAGTATTTCCTCGTGTTAATAATTCGCCATGTCAATACAAGCAAAACTTTCCTCCTTCTTTCGACGTGAAGAGAGGTAAGCAATTTATTATATATATATTTTTTCCATCAAAGTTGCATTTTGTTGCTTCGAAGCTAAGTTTTAGTGCCGTTTCTAGAACACATCATCAAGAAAACGTGGCAGACACAGCAATAATGGAAGAGCCGGTTTCTAAGCTGCTTAAAACTAGCAATGGGAATTTTTTTTTTTTTTTACATAATGCACTCAGGCTGCTAGTCAGTGTGTCACACACACACACTGAAAAATCCTGGCTACGCCCCTGATTTATATGAGAAATTTGGTATTCATTGGTGTGTTGAAATTTACAGACAATACGAACTAATGTAAACAATTGGCTTCTACTCGCATAAATATGAATTGGAAATGTTTAGTTCACTTTAGCTTCTGCAAACGCACAACTCTGCTAAAAGATTGATAAACGAGGCTCAATGTCCCCAACATTGAAATCTGAAAGCTTTAGAAACTCGAACAGACCTTTACTTTTTAACAGTACTGTTTTGGGATTTTGCTGAGTTTACCTTCAACTATCTGATTTTTTTCAAAGTAATGAATTGTGTAGGCAGGAAAATCACCACGTTTTCTAAACGCACTCCTGAAAATTACTCATTAACTAGAGGAATTACATTTGATATTTTTGACATTAATGTACATGAAAGAAAAAGGCTTAAAAGTTATAACTTGTTTGAGTGAAAATAAGTACTAAAATGCACTAGAATGCGGGGTTTTGCGTGTTTATGTTTTTAAAATTTTTTCGGGGGACATTGCCCCCCCGACCCCCATCTTATGGCGTATTCACACCTATGTTGTTTGGTCCGGACCAAACGAACCAAATTTCCCTTGGTCCGGACCTTTTTGGGTTGGTCTGAATACAAACCACCGAACTCTGGTCCGGACCAAAGGAACCCTGGTGCGGACCTTTTGGAGGTGTGAAAGCAGACCGGACCTAATCCGACAGTTTTGCTTTTTTGTACCTCGGGAGCTTCCGTCGTTTGTCGAGCATTATGGGAAACAGAGTCTTGACACTCCACCGCAAAGTGCAAACACTGTTTCGGTTGTCAAGGGAACCTTACAACAGTCGTTCAGTCATTCAGACCAGTGGTAGGCTAGACTACAGAGTACAAAAAATGAGTAGGGGGCAAACGTGGGCCGAGGAAGAAACGCGTCCCCTTGTGGATATATGGGCAGATGTCCACATATCTGAGCTTTTGGAGAGAACGCACAAAAATGCCGACGTGTTTGCTGTATTCAGTGAGAAAATGAAGGAGAAGGGGTTCACGCGCTCCCCAGAACAATGTCGGCTAAAAGTGAAGAAACTCCGTCAGACCTACATTAAAATCAGGGACATTCTTTCAAAAAGTGGCGGTACTAGCGACGCAAAAAAAGAAATTCATCTATTGCGTGAAGAGCCAGAACTGTCACAACATGATGTGCGCTCATCAGCGCTATCCTCCGTAGCCGCCTTGCCCTTTGTCGTCGTCGTCGTTGATAAATTACTTGTACAACAGCATAGTAATCGCACAATTGTGAAAACAGTAAAAACTGGAAAAAACGTATAGCTTTGACGACATTAAAAAGAATAACAGCACGGAAAGCCTCCATGACTACTTTTGAACTTAACGCTTTGTGCGCGTGTCGTCTCTGACCAATAGCTGAACGACCTCAGGGCGCGTGGCTTTGTTGACAGATTTTGGTCCGCTTACTAAAATGTACAGTGTGAAAGCGAACCGCACCAAAATGAAAAAATTAAAAAAACATTTGGTTCGGACCAAAGCAAGTGAACTATCGAACTATCCTGGTCTGAATACACCCTTAGCTTGACTTTCAAAAGTTCAGGATTCTTTTCTTTGCTCCACTTTCATCTCTGTGCATACTAATGAAGGACAACTAATGGATACGGTACATGATCGAAATGATATGATGGTGCAAAAGTCTTAGGCGCATGTAAAGAAATGCCGTCAACCTAAAATGGCTTAAAAATAATGAAAATGTTTCAACATTAAAAAAAAAAATACTATAAACAGCAGGAAACCATAATAAATGAAACAGTCGATATTTGGTGTGAGATGACCCTTTGCTTAAAAAAAAAAAGTAGTCTCAGGTCCAATGAGTGCAGTTTTATGCGGAAATGAGCTGTAGGTTTTACTGAGCATCTTCCAGAACCAGCCACAGTTCTTCTGGACACTTTGACTGTCACACTCGCTTCTTCATTTTGCACCAAAACCCAGCAGCCTTCATTATGTTTTGTTTTTTTTAATCTGAAAAGTGCTCTCTTATGGAATATACTGATCAGGCACATTACAAATATTTTTTTTTCCTGTAACATTTAATTTTGTGCTGGGGAGAAAAAAGTGAACGTTTGGAACTTTAAAGGAACAGTCCACCGTACTTCCATAATGAAATATGCTCTTATCTGAATTGAGACGAGCTGCTCCGTACCTGTCCGAGCTTTGCGCGACCTCCCAGTCAGTCAGACGCGCTGTCACTCCTGTTAGCAATGTAGCTAGGCTCAGTATGGCCAATGGTATTTTTTGGGGCTGTAGTTAGATGCGACCAAACTCTTCCACGTTTTTCCTGTTTACATAGGTTTATATGACCAGTGATATGAAACAAGTTCAGTTACACAAATTGAAACGTAGCGATTTTCTATGCTATGGAAAGTCCGCACTATAATGACAGGGGTACTAACACCTTCTGCGCGCTTCGGCAGCGCATTGATATCTGAGCTCCGTATCAATGCGCTGCCGAAGCGCGCAGAAGGTGTTAGTACGCTTGTCATTATAGTGCGGACTTTCCATAGCATAGAAAATCGCCACGTTTCAATTTGTGTAACCGAACTTGTTTCATATCACTGGTCATATAAACCTATGTAAACAGGAAAAACGCGGAATAGTTTGGTCGCATCTAACTACAGCCCCAAAAAATACCATTGGCCATACTGAGCCTAGCTACATTGCTAACAGGAGTGACAGCGCGTCTGACTGACTGGGAGGTCGCGCAAAGCTCGGACAGGTACGGAGCAGCTCGTCTCAATTCAGATAAGAGCATATTTCATTATGGAAATACAGTGGACTGTTCCTTTAAAATGTTTTTGTACTGACTCGATAATGTAGAAGTTGTAAAATAGAAATCTATAACAAAGTTTGTATGAAAAGGAACAAAAAAAAAAAATAGGGTGCCTAAAACTTTTCCACAGTACTGTAGGTGTAGGCATAACGTTAATAAGCGCCATTAATAATTGTCATTGGAAGGTCTTCAGAAAGATAGTAAGACAAGTGTGTGTCCGTTCACAGGAAGAGAGTCGTATGATACGACTACAGTTTGAGGGCAGCACCAGGTCTGAAGCTGTAGATTTATGCAGGAAAGCAGTCGACAGGTTGAATGAATATCTACCTGTAGGCACCCAGGAGCAGCCTGGCCCTTCATCTGCAACTCACACCACTGGAATCGCTAACCAGCAACAGCAGGTACACTACACGACATGAAAGACCAAAAGCAGCCGCATACACATATACACACACTACCGTTCAAAAGTTTGGGGTCACTTTGAAGTTTCCTTATTTTTGAAAGAAAAGCACTGTTCTTTTCAACGAAGATCACTTTAAACTAATCAGAAATCCACTCTATACATTGCTAATGGGCTAAATGACTATTCTAGCTGCAAATGTCTGGTTTTTGGTGCAATATCTCCATAGGTGTATAGAGGCCCATTTCCAGCAACTCTCACTCCAGTGTTCTAATGGTACAATGTGTTTGCTCATTGCCTCAGAAGGCTAATGGATGATTAGAAAACCCTTGTACAATCATGTTAGCACAGCTGAAAACAGTTTAGCTCTTTAGAGAAGCTATAAAACTGACCTTCCTTTGAGCAGATTGAGTTTCTGGAGCATCACATTTGTGGGGTCGATTAAATGCTCAAAATGGCCAGAAAAATGTCTCGACTATATTTTCTATTCATTTTACAACTTATGGTGGTAAATAAAAGTGTGACTTTTCATGGAAAACACAAAATTGTCTGGGTGACCCCAAACTTTTGAACGGTAGCGTATCCAGACCCATAAATTTTGCAAATATTTAATTTATCCTGTTATAATAGATAGTTGGTTCAGTCTGAACATTTTCAACAATAATTGACAAATCTAACAACGTTATTGATTATAAATCCAAAGTTTATGATGTATTTTTTTTTCAAAACGCTATAAATCCATTCATTTTTTTCTGTCTTTCTTTTTTTAAAACAAGAGAACATGCTGTAGGAAATTATCATCATACAATTTATAATAAAATCAAATAAAACACAACATTTCATTCATTTATGTTTGCTCTCATTCATGGTTATCTTTGTTTAAACGATATCTTCTACTACCTGGTGTAGGTCTCACAGGTTCTTCAGAACCATCAAAAGTATTCACAACCACCATTTGCAAAAGTTATTTGTACTCAAGAAGCTACACAAGCAAACAAAACTCCTTGCTTCAGGGCGCCGCCATGTGGGATAGTGTAGAACGCTGACCGAACTCTGATTGGTCTAGAGGAAATGTCGCACTCAGCCAAAAAACAGGTGTAGCGCCGATCGTGTTTTGGAAAGAAACTACAATTTGCAGCACATGTAATCACGGAAATATAGCGATTTGGCATGAAACATTAATGGAGCAGTGAATAGGCTCAGTACACAGCAGAATAGCACGACAAACTCGTTTTTTTTTTATTTGGCGTGTGTGTGTGTATATTTTATATATATATATATATATATATATATATATATATTAGTGCTGTCAAAAATGTCGCGTTATTAACGCGTTAACTTGATTCAATTTTAACGGCGATAACTTTTTTTATCGCGAGATTAACGCTCTGTGACATGATGCCATGCCCCGCACAGCCAGAGTCCTCTGCCCTCCCCCGAAGAGCCACGGTGCTCGGCTTAGGTTTCGTTTTCCCATCGGCGGCTCCAGCCCCACTTTGCAGTGGCTGTGACAAGACGTGTTATGCTCTGCAATTAAAAAAAAAAAACAACCCACATTGGTACAACCAGTGTTCGAACTATGCCGATATTTTCGGGGGTCCCTTTTTTTTTCCTTGGGGGGGTGCCTGCGCTTGTCTCAGAGCGCGGATCTCCATCACGCGCTCACTTCGGATATGCAAATGCTTCCCGTTACACACGATTGCTATGTCAATAAACATCATTTTGCAAATATTTTAGAGACCCCCCAACATTTCCCAAATCATGTTTTCAAGGGATCTCATGTCTGTTTCAGAGGATCTCGGATCCCCTGAGTACCCCCGTAGTTCGAACGGTGAGCAAGCCCATTCACTTTTTTATGCTGATAAGAGAATTTACAATGGTTTTTCATGTGACAAAAATGTGCGATTAAATTGCGATTAATCGCGAGTTAACTATGACAGTCGCGACATTAATCGCGATTAAATATTTTAATCGCTTGACAGCACTAATATATATATATATATATATATATATATATATATATATATATATATATATATATATATATATATAAGGGTTGTCCCGAAATGTATAGGAAAAATTTTTTTTACCAAAACATTCCGACCACCCTACCATTTTTTTTTTTTTTACATAGGCTAAAAGAAGGCAACAAGCAAAATTTCAGAAAAATTGGTTAATATTTAGAGGTGCCACATGAGGTTGCAAATCGGGTTAAGCCATTAACATTAGTTGGTGCGTAGACTGTTGCAGAGAAGATCTCAAACCCCCAAAAAGTCACAGTTCTAGAGGGAATATGCCACTTCTATGAAAAAGAAGAGGCAGGAAGAGTTTATAGACTGATAGAAGGTTAACTTTCATGCACTAAGGGGTTCTTAAACAATGAGCACTGATCGTAATATGCTGATGAAGTTGTGAATGTTTTTCTTTCTATGTTTTTCAGATGGCTAGCAACAGTAATACAAGTAGCACCGGTGGTGCAAAGCACAAAACCAGAAAGGGCAATTATGTTTGGTTAATTGGTCCCACTTCCAAGGAACTGTCTGGGAGAAAGCTTCCTTCTGCTAGGGAAGTCCTTAGTGTGTTCTTTTATCTCCACAAGATACCATAATACCGAAGGGTTTAGAAAATCACAGACAAGTAATAGCTATTGTTACTTTGAACACAGGAAGTTATATTACTGTATTGTTTGTATTAATATGAAACAGTTAATAAGCCACATTATTTTATATTGTGTCTTGAGTGAAAGCTTTAATGGCTTTGTGGCACCTCTAAACATTGTTCAATCTTAACCAAATTTCGCACAATAACTTCTTTTAGGCAATGTAAAAAAAAAGGTAAGGTGGTCGTAACAAAATCCTAAAAAAAAAAAAAATTTGGGGACCACCCTAATATATATCCATCCGTCTAAAGCAGGGGTCACCAAACTTTTTTTCTCTGGGGGCCACATTGTCGTTCCTGACTGTGATGGGGGGCCGGGGTCGGGTCAGCTATATAACAGAATTGTATGACCCAGACAAATATGACCACCAGCAGGCCTCATTGTGTAGTAGAGATTACTAGCCTGGCACAGCCATCCCCGCTACGATATCCCCCGCTACGATATCCCCCACTACTATATCCCCCCACTACTATATCCCCACACTACTATATCCCCCCACTACTATATCCCCCCACTACTATATCCCCCCACTACTATATCCCCCCACTACTATATCCCCACACTACTATATCCCCACACTACTATATCCCACACTACTATATCCCCACACTACTATATCCCCACACTACTATATCCCCACACTACTATATCCCCACACTACTATATCCCCACACTACTATATCCCACACTACTATATCCCCCCACTACTATATCCCACACTACTATATCCCACACTACTATATCCCCCCACTACTATATCCCCCCACTACTATATCCCCCACTACTATATCCCCCACTACTATATCCCCACACTACTATATCCCCACACTACTATATCCCCACACTACTATATCCCCCCACTACTATATCCCCCCACTACTATATCCCCCCACTACTATATCCCCACACTACTATATCCCCACACTACTATATCCCCACACTACTATATCCCCACACTACTATATCCCCACACTACTATATCCCCACACTACTATATCCCACACTACTATATCCCACACTACTATATCCCCACACTACTATATCCCACACTACTATATCCCACACTACTATATCCCCACACTACTATATCCCCACACTACTATATCCCCCACTACTATATCCCCACACTACTATATCCCACACTACTATATCCCCACACTACTATATCCCACACTACTATATCCCACACTACTATATCCCACACTACTATATCCCCACACTACTATATCCCACACTACTATATCCCCACACTACTATATCCCACACTACTATATCCCCACACTACTATATCCCCACACTACTATATCCCACACTACTATATCCCACACTACTATATCCCCCCACTACTATATCCCCCCACTACTATATCCCACACTACTATATCCCCCCACTACTATATCCCCCCACTACTATATCCCCCCACTACTATATCCCACACTACTATATTCCCACTACTATATCCCCACACTACTATATCCCCACACTTCTATATCCCCACACTACTATATCCCCACACTACTATATCCCCCACTACTATATCCCACACTACTATATCCCCCACTACTATATCCCCACACTACTATATCCCCACACTACTATATCCCCACACTACTATATCCCCACACTACTATATCCCACACTACTATATCCCACACTACTATATCCCACACTACTATATCCCACACTACTATATCCCCACACTACTATATCCCCACACTACTATATCCCCCACTACTATATCCCACACTACTATATCCCACACTACTATATCCCCACACTACTATATCCCCACACTACTATATCCCCACACTACTATATCCCCACACTACTATATCCCACACTACTATATCCCCCCACTACTACATCCCACACTACTACATCCCCCACTACTATATCCCCACACTACTATATCCCCACACTACTATATCCCCACACTACTATATCCCCACACTACTATATCCCACACTACTATATCCCCACACTACTATATCCCCACACTACTATATCCCACACTACTATATCCCCACACTACTATATCCCCACACTACTATATCCCCCACTACTATATCCCCACACTACTATATCCCCACACTACTATATCCCCACACTACTATATCCCCACACTACTATATCCCCACATTACTATATCCCACACTACTATATCCCCACACTAGTATATCCCCACACTACTCTATCCCACACTACTATATCCCCCACTACTATATCCCCACACTACTATATCCCCACACTACTATATCCCCCACTACTATATCCCCCCACTACTATATCCCCCACTACTATATCCCCCACTACTATATCCCCCACTACTATATCCCCACACTACTATATCCCACACTACTATATCCCACACTACTATATCCCACACTACTATATCCCACACTACTATATCCCACACTACTATATCCCACACTACTATATCCCACACTACTATATCCCACACTACTATATCCCCACACTACTATATCCCCACACTACTATATCCCCACACTACTATATCCCCACACTACTATATCCCACACTACTATATCCCCCACTACTATATCCCCACACTACTATATCCCCACACTACTATATCCCCCACTACTATATCCCCCACTACTATATCCCACACTACTATATCCCCACACTACTATATCCCCACACTACTATATCCCCACACTACTATATCCCCACACTACTATATCCCCCCACTACTACATCCCCCACTACTACATCCCCCACTACTACATCCCCCACTACTATATCCCCACACTACTATATCCCCACACTACTATATCCCCACACTACTATATCCCCACACTACTATATCCCCCACTACTATATCCCCACACTACTATATCCCCACACTACTATATCCCCACACTACTATATCCCCCACTACTATATCCCACACTACTATATCCCCACACTACTATATCCCCACACTACTATATCCCCACACTACTATATCCCCACACTACTATATCCCCACACTACTATATCCCCACACTACTATATCCCCCACTACTACATCCCCCACTACTACATCCCCCACTACTACATCCCCCACTACTACATCCCCCACTACTATATCCCCACACTACTATATCCCCACACTACTATATCCCCACACTACTATATCCCCACACTACTATATCCCACACTACTATATCCCCACACTACTATATCCCCACACTACTATATCCCCCACTACTATATCCCCACACTACTATATCCCCACACTACTATATCCCCACACTACTATATCCCCACACTACTATATCCCCACATTACTATATCCCACACTACTATATCCCCACACTAGTATATCCCCACACTACTCTATCCCACACTACTATATCCCCCACTACTATATCCCCACACTACTATATCCCCACACTACTATATCCCCCACTACTATATCCCCCACTACTATATCCCCCACTACTATATCCCCCACTACTATATCCCCACACTACTATATCCCACACTACTATATCCCACACTACTATATCCCACACTACTATATCCCACACTACTATATCCCACACTACTATATCCCACACTACTATATCCCACACTACTATATCCCCACACTACTATATCCCCACACTACTATATCCCCACACTACTATATCCCCACACTACTATATCCCACACTACTATATCCCCCACTACTATATCCCCACACTACTATATCCCCACACTACTATATCCCCCACTACTATATCCCCCACTACTATATCCCACACTACTATATCCCCACACTACTATATCCCCACACTACTATATCCCCACACTACTATATCCCCACACTACTATATCCCCCCACTACTACATCCCCCACTACTACATCCCCCACTACTACATCCCCCACTACTATATCCCCACACTACTATATCCCCACACTACTATATCCCCACACTACTATATCCCCACACTACTATATCCCCCACTACTATATCCCCACACTACTATATCCCCACACTACTATATCCCCACACTACTATATCCCCACACTACTATATCCCCCACTACTATATCCCACACTACTATATCCCCACACTACTATATCCCCACACTACTATATCCCCACACTACTATATCCCCACACTACTATATCCCCACACTACTATATCCCCACACTACTATATCCCCCACTACTACATCCCCCACTACTACATCCCCCACTACTACATCCCCCACTACTACATCCCCCACTACTATATCCCCACACTACTATATCCCCACACTACTATATCCCCACACTACTATATCCCCACACTACTATATCCCCACACTACTATATCCCCCACTACTATATCCCCACACTACTATATCCCCACACTACTATATCCCCCCACTACTACATCCCCCACTACTATATCCCCACACTACTATATCCCCCACTACTATATCCCCACACTACTATATCCCCACACTACTATATCCCCACACTACTATATCCCCACACTACTATATCCCCCACTACTATATCCCCACACTACTACATCCCCCACTACTACATCCCACACTACTACATCCCACACTACTACATCCCCCACTACTACATCCCCACACTACTACATCCCCACACTACTATATCCCCCACTACTATATCCCCACACTACTATATCCCCACACTACTATATCCCCACACTGCTATATCCCCACACTGCTATATCCCCACACTGCTATATCCCCACACTGCTATATCCCCACACTGCTATATCCCCACACTGCTATATCCCACACTGCTATATCCCACACTACTATATCCCCACACTACTATATCCCCCACTACTATATCCCCCCACTACTACATCCCCCACTACTACATCCCCACACTACTACATCCCACACTACTACATCCCCCACTACTACATCCCCACACTACTATATCCCAACACTACTATATCCCCCACTACTATATCCCCACACTACTATATCCCCCACTACTATATCCCCCACTACTACATCCCACACTACTACATCCCCCACTACTACATCCCCACACTACTACATCCCCACACTACTATATCCCCCACTACTATATCCCCACACTGCTATATCCCCACACTGCTATATCCCCACACTGCTATATCCCCACACTGCTATATCCCCACACTGCTATATCCCCCACTACTATATCCCACACTACTATATCCCCCACTACTACATCCCCACACTACTACATCCCCCACTACTACATCCCCCACTACTACATCCCACACTACTACATCCCCCACTACTATATCCCCACACTACTATATCCCCACACTACTATATCCCCACACTACTATATCCCCCACTACTATATCCCCACACTACTATATCCCCACACTACTATATCCCCACACTACTATATCCCCACACTACTATATCCCCACACTACTATATCCCCACACTACTATATCCCCACACTACTATATCCCCACACTACTATATCCCCACACTACTATATCCCCACACTACTATATCCCCACACTACTATATCCCCCACTACTATATCCCCACACTACTATATCCCCACACTACTATATCCCCACACTACTATATCCCCACACTACTATATCCCCACACTACTATATCCCCCACTACTATATCCCCACACTACTATATCCCCACACTACTATATCCCCCACTACTATATCCCCACACTACTACATCCCCCACTACTACATCCCACACTACTATATCCCCACACTACTATATCCCCACACTACTATATCCCCACACTACTATATCCCCCACTACTATATCCCCACACTACTATATCCCCACACTACTATATCCCCCACTACTATATCCCCACACTACTATATCCCCCACTACTATATCCCCACACTACTATATCCCCACACTACTATATCCCCCACTACTATATCCCCACACTACTATATCCCCACACTACTATATCCCCACACTACTATATCCCCACACTACTATATCCCCACACTACTATATCCCCACACTACTACATCCCCACACTACTATATCCCCCCACTACTATATCCCCACACTACTATATCCCCACACTACTATATCAACACTTGATTCCTGGCACATATTTGTTTATCTTTACTAGTGGTTTGCAAAAGTAGTAATCGAGTCTTCACACTTTGTTTTAATTTGAAATACCACAGATATTCCATTTATTTATTTTCTAATAAAAATAACATCAAAGCTGTCAAGGTAAGAAACATCTGCCTAGTTGAGGTGATTGACCCTGGCAAAGGTGAGTGGAAAATTATAAATTGTAGGTAGGCCTGTTGATATTATTAATAATATTAATAATAATTGTGTGCAGCACTTAATAGAGGTCAAATAAATAGGCCTATAAAATAAATGTTTAAAAAAAAACAGTGAAATTATAATAATATGAGCAATAGATCAATAGATCACAGCAGTTGTGTTGTGTCCTGCACGTCATTGCTCTCATCCATGGCCAAAGCAAAAAACTCGAATTCTGACGCTCTCTCATTCAGCTGGTCATACACGTTGTCCCCCAAATCTTCGGTTCGCCTGGTCATAGTAGGTGCGGAGAGACTCACCGCGCTGAGCGCATCCTTCTTGTCAGGACACACCTCTTCGGCCACAGCAAGCATGCATACTTTAACAAAGTCCCCATCAGTAAACGGCTTTCCATGGGTAGCTAGTAGGTGAGCTGCCTTATAGCGAGCTCGGACAGCAGCCTGGTTGATCTGGGTTTGGTAAAGGAATACATTCTGTTGTGCAGCCAGTCCGCATTTCATCCTCCGAATCCTATCTTCTCTTGTTTGCCCTCGCAAACTAGCATACTCTTTGTGGCAGGTTTCGTAGTGACGATGCAGATTATATTCTTTGAAAACCGACACACTTTCTTTACATACAAGACAAACTGCACGGTCCTTACACTGAACGAAAAAATAATCGGTGGTCCACTGTTCTTTAAAAACTCTGCACTCTCTGTCAGCTTTTCGCTTACCGCTAGCCATTTTACTGTCCTGAACACTGACAGTTCTCTGCGCGTGCGCTGCCTGTCACTGCTTGATCGCGAGCATATGACGAAAATTCGGAAAATATGAATAGTTCATTTTATAACTAAATATCAATTTTAATTGATAAAATCAACAAAATACAAGATGCAGACATGTTATTATTTGCCAAAAAGCAATTAAAAAAAAAATAGGCCACTTTTGGAGATTGCCTCATAGGGCCGGTTCAAGTGGTGGGGGAATGGAGGGCTGGTCAAAGGGGGGTGGCGGGCTGGAGTCGGCCCGCAGGCCGTAGTTGGCCCGCAGGCCGTAGTTTGATGACCCCTGGTCTAAAGTCCTTCCCGCACCGTGTGGCGCATTAGCCCTCGACCTCTCGCCTATTACATACCTAGGGTTACAGTGTAGGGCTGGTCCTCTGGTAACCACGAGAGTCCATCTATCCATTATCCGTAGCCGCTTATCCTGTGCAGGGTCGCAGGCGAGCTGGAGCCTATCCCAGCTGACTACGGGCGAAAGGCGGGGTACACCCTGGACAAGTCGCCAGGTCATCACAGGGCTGACGCATAGACACAGACAAGTTAACCTAACCTGCATGTCTTTGGACTGTGGGGGAAACCGGAGGAAACCCACGCGAACACGGGGAGAACACGCAAACTCCACACAGAAAGGTCCCCATCGGCCGCTGGGCTCGAACCCAGAACCTTCTTGCTGTGAGCCGACAGCGCTAACCATTATACCACTGTGCCGCCCAAAAATATATATCGAAGGTCCTCAGAAGGAAGGATAGTAAGACGTGTGTGTGTATATAAAAAAACACTGTAGTGTATGTCCGCTCTATGACAATTTACTATTCTCAGCGCAATGACGCTGACCTGATGGTTTGACCTGAACATCTCGCTGTCCCTGTTGAGATGAGACCATTCTCCCAGGCAGAAATGTCCAGTAGCATAGCATAGCAACAACAGACAGGCTGTAGTCAGTAATTTGTACTTGGAGTGTGTAGAAGTGTACAAAAATTGTATTTTTTTTTTTTCCTCAATGTAATTTGTGGTAACATGACAGCCATTGTGTAAAACCGAGCACTATTCTTCCTGCTCATTTCCCCTTACCGCGGTCGTCTTGACCTCGTTCATGCACCTGAAGTGCTGCGAGGTTCCACAACGAAATGGGGATCAACATCTCAAAGCTGGCAGAGAATTTTAAAATGGTCCAAACACCCACTTGGAGTGAGATGGATCAAATTTGTACTCAACAAATATTGAACAATTATTCCACGAAATCAAGTCCTACATGAGCTGAGAGATTGAGTGGAATAATTGTTTGATTCTATCCACATTCACTGGGTTTTGAGAGAGCATTTTTTTATTTTTTGCAAATTGGATAAATAAAACCTTTCTACAAAACGTCCGACAAAATCATTTCCGCTTAGGCGGACTTCTTAAAAAGCTATCGAATTGACTTTTTTTTTTTGGTAGAAAGTGCCAAGGTATAGAACAGCTTTAGACATTTATTTAATTCTTCCTTGGACGTTTCAGTTCTGTAGTTTTCATACTTCTTTGAGCTTTTGAACCAGTGTAAAAAAATTCAAGTTTTAATGCTTAAAAATGAAGAATGTAAACAATCCGGCAAAATAACAGGAGCAATTTGTGAAAAATGCTCTCGTAATAATTCTTGAAAAAAAAAAGTTCCTACAATCAAATACTTTCTTTCCATATTTTGTTGCTTTTTTTTTTTTTTTGGAGTTTTGTTTGAGTGCAATTTTTATTTCGTCCTTGGTTGGTTCAGCAAAACGCTCCGTCATTTTGTTTTTCTCTACTCGCGGTATATGAGCTGATATCCTAGTAGTAGAGTAGCCAATCAGAGCATGCGATTGCTCATATCCAGTTAATGTGGATAGACTAATTAGTATTATGTACTGAACAGGGCAGCACGGTGGTGTAGTGGTTAGCGCCGTCGCCTCACAGCAAGAAGGTTCTGGGTTCGAGCCCCATGGCCGGCGAGGGCCTTTCTGTGCAGGTTAGGTTAACTGGTGACACTAAATTGACCGTAGGTGTGAATGTGAGTGTGAATGGTTGTGATGACCTGGCGACTTGTCCAGGGTGTACCCCGCCTTTCGCCCGTAGTCAGCTGGGATAGGCTCCAGCTTGCTGCAACCCTGTAGAACAGGATAAAGCGGCTAGAGATAATGACTACGTTTACATGCACGTCCAAATCGAGCTGCTGTTGGTAATCGAGCAAAGGGTCCCAGCAGGGGTGCCAGAGAAATCCAATCCTACATGCACAAGTGAAATCGGGCTATTGTGCAAGGTGCATTGTGCACCCGAGCCACACGTGGCGCTACACGCCCCATCGTGTTGGTACACTTCCGGTTGTCGTCATGAAGAAGAGCTATAGTGTTGCCAGATACTGCTGACGTTTTCCAGCCCAAAACATGTTCAAATCCGCTAAAATGCACTTAAAACCCCCAATCTGGCAACACTAGCAGTTCCGTGCTCAAGCTGTTAGGCTTGCTCTAACAGACTATGGCTACAAACTGTCTGGCGCAGACCACTGTTTTGTCAGACAACTTATTTTGCACAATAATATTTTTCTAAAGTCCATTTTTTGCTTACAATTTAACTTGTGTCTTAATAAACACACAAAAAGTTCAATTGTTTTGTTTTTATTGACATTCTTCAGATGTTGGACATTTGGACATTTTTTATATATATATATATATACACACACACACACACACACACACACACACACACACACACAAATACAGTGACTTGTTTATGTACACAATTCACAGCTATGCAACAGCTGTACAGATGTATTTGGTGATACAGTAAGTGAGCTAAATTTTAACAGTGCAAACAATGCCACAAAAAGAAAAGATTCATGCCGTTGTCATGATTCGTTGTCATGCCGACCGAGGCTGTTGCGTTTCCCGCTTGTGGTCTCGTCACTCGTCACTTCCGGAAGTAGCTCGACAACTAGCTCGATAGGGTTTACATGCACAAAGTAGCTCGGCAGAAATCGCATAAACCAAGTCGTGTAGCTCGATTCCGAGAAATCAAGTTCGGTTCAATTTCAGCCGAATTAAGGTGTATACATGGCATTTTGAACTTCGATTTCAGTCGAGCAACGGCAGAAATTCGATTCTCTCTATGTGCATGTAAACGTAGTGAATGAGATGAGATGTACTGAACATGAATGTCCCAGTTACTAAACAAATAATGACTAAATGTAAACTGAATGAATGGGGAGAGTGAGTCATTTCTTCAAATCAGACCTCTTCAGTGACACATGACTCACAGAGCGCGTTTGTTTCCTCCGAGCGTGTCTCCTTACGAGTTGTTTTTGCCAGAAGAGCCAAAACATTGACACAACTAATTTACCAGCCATTAACACTGCTGGTTTCCTTTCAACTTTGGGAGGACACAGTGCTCTTGGCACCCTCAAATGATTCCAAATTTATACTTTATAGCAGATATTTTTGCTATAAAACAAGCTCGGGGAAATGGCACCAGCATGTTCTGCTAGTGGAACACGATCGCAGTTATAAGCCACAAATCATGATTCTTATTCTATCGAGCCCTGTGTACACCTAATTTGTACTTATGCTTATTAAATAATAGTTAGGTTATTGTTCCAAAAATAGCTTGGAGGTTTCTGGCAGTTCATGTGGGGTGAACAATGGGGTTGTCGATGATGATGATGATGGACAATGAAGGTCACACATGGGTGAGTATTGAAGCTGTGGTCCATTCTGAAGTCGCCACTCTGAATACACATTATTATTTAAAGCTAGACAGCCTTTCGATTTTCTAAAATCGGTGAAATTTAGTTCTCTCTGAAATGTGGTCATTGTTACATGTGTTTATTTTTGTAATATCTCAAAAACAAACAAACAAACAAAAAAAACCAGGCCATTCTGTGGCTGGGAAGTTATTTAATTTGAGAGGACTCCCTCACAGATAATACGCATGAAATCGCTCGCTTCGCGCAGTCAAGCAGACGGAGGAAGTCCGTGTGCGCATGCGCAGGTTTACCTTTGACGGCGCACTGACAGTTCCAGCATTCTGTCGCTAAACAAACACCTGATCACACCGAGGTGCTTGCCGACTGCCGCTATTTATTCATTTGGTCCCGCATTTCATTTCCTTCATACAACCCCGATTCCAAAAAAGTTGGGACAAAGTACAAATTGTAAATAAAAACGGAATGCAATGATGCGGAAGTTTCAAAATTCCATATTTTATTCAGAATAGAACATAGATGACATATCAAATGTTTAAACTGAGAAAATGTATCATTTAAAGAGAAAAATTAGGTGAGTTTAAATTTCATGACAACAACACATCTCAAAAAAGTTGGGACAAGGCCATGTTTACCACTGTGAGACATCCCCTTTTCTCTTTACAACAGTCTGTAAACGTCTGGGGACTGAGGAGACAAGTTGCTCAAGTTTAGGGATAGGAATGTTAACCCATTCTTGTCTAATGTAGGATTCTAGTTGCTCAACTGTCTTGGGTCTTTTTTGTCGTATCTTCCGTTTTATGATGCGCCAAATGTTTTCTATGGGTGAAAGATCTGGACTGCAGGCTGGCCAGTTCAGTACCCGGACCCTTCTTCTACGCAGCCATGATGCTGTAATTGATGCAGTATGTGGTTTGGCATTGTCATGTTGGAAAATGCAAGGTCTTCCCTGAAAGAGACGTCGTCTGGATGGGAGCATATGTTGCTCTAGAACCTGGATATACCTTTCAGCATTGATGGTGTCTTTCCAGATGTGTAAGCTGCCCATGCCACACGCACTAATGCAACCCCATACCATCAGAGATGCAGGCTTCTGAACTGAGTGCTGAAAACAACTTGGGTCGTCCTTCTCCTCTTTAGTCCGAATGACACGGCGTCCCTGATTTCCATAAAGAACTTCAAATTTTGATTCGTCTGACCACAGAACAGTTTTCCACTTTGCCACAGTCCATTTTAAATGAGCCTTGGCCCAGAGAAGACGTCTGCGCTTCTGGATCATGTTTAGATACGGCTTCTTCTTTGAACTATAGAGTTTTAGCTGGCAACGGCAGATGGCACGGTGAATTGTGTTCACAGATAATGTTCTCTGGAAATATTCCTGAGCCCATTTTGTGATTTCCAATACAGAAGCATGCCTGTATGTGATTCAGTGCCGTCTAAGGGCCCGAAGATCACGGGCACCCAGTATGGTTTTCCGGCCTTGACCCTTACGCACAGAGATTCTTCCAGATTCTCTGAATCTTTTGATGATATTATGCACTGTAGATGATGATATGTTCAAACTCTTTGCAATTTTACACTGTCGAACTCCTTTCTGATATTGCTCCACTATTTGTCGGCGCAGAATTAGGGGGATTGGTGATCCTCTTCCCATCTTTACTTCTGAGAGCCACTGCCACTCCAAGATGCTCTTTTTATACCCAGTCATGTTAATGACCTATTGCCAATTGACCTAATGAGTTGCAATTTGGTCCTCCAGCTGTTCCTTTTTTGTACCTTTTAACTTTTCCAGCCTCTTATTGCCCCTGTCCCAACTTTTTTGAGATGTGTTGCTGTCATGAAATTTCAAATGAGCCAATATTCGGCATGAAATTTCAAAATGTCTCACTTTCGACATTTGATATGTTGTCTATGTTCTATTGTGAATACAATATCAGTTTTTGAGATTTGTAAATTATTGCATTCCGTTTTTATTTACAATTTGTACTTTGTCCCAGCTTTTTTGGAATCGGGGTTGTATATAACGTGGCGTCTTTTCTCCTCGCTTTCTGTTACTGTCGTCGGTCTTTCACGTTTCATTCGCACACTCACATCCTCAGTTTTTCTCTCCCATTTCAAATTTGTATCCTACAATGCCTTGGCGCAAACAGGGAAAGCCTACCACAACATGCATGACATACTGTAGCATCTTGAATTGGGTCCTGGTGAAGCAGGAAAAAATTAGCCGAGAATTTAGGGCCACGTTAAAAAATTAAATAAGAAACCTCCATAAAATTGGAAGTCTACGATTCGAATTCAGTAGCTTTCGGTCCACTAAACAAAAAGAATTAGGTGTCAGGGAGAATTCTTTTTATGACCTACACTTGAGAAATCTGAAAGGCAGTCTAGCTTTAAGTTGAAGCGTGTGTGTTTTTGAAAACAATTTCGTAACGAACAGAACAGTAGGCCTAGTAAGTAGTAGAGTGCATCAGTTGCCCCATAAAAATGAAAAGTTCCTCCGATCATGATGCATTTTTGTTTTTATGTTCCTTTTGGGAAGAAAACACACTGGGTGAAATATTTTGACAAAATTCAAAAGTTTAATGGTGGCACCAGGAGCTCAAAGTTATGGAAAAAGCTGCTATTTTATGACTTTTATGACAAAATTTCGATCACTTTTCATGAAACATTATGGCACCTTATAGAGTATACCAAATATCTTAGATACACATTTTTAGTCCATATTCTAAATATATTATCAAGCACAGTTTGAGTTTTAGCTGTTCATTGAATCATTGTTCAACTACTTTTAAACAATACAAATGTATCATGAATCACATTAATGCTTCTCAATCCCTTGCAAAGGTTCTTAACATGATCTCTGGGTCACAAGAAATCAATAACTGGAGTCCAACATTGTGATTCAAACCTTACGCGAAAACATAAAATAAGCGTTTTTTTCTTTAGATTACGTTCATTATGTCTTATATTGAATATTGTTAGTTTTTTTTCTTTTTTATCAGACATCTAATTTTTTAGGTTTGTTTACTTGACATGTTTCGACGTACGACTGTCGTCTTCCTCAGAGTGTCACCGGATGTTATTGGTGACGCATCTTTTATCAGCTGATGTTTCCGAAGGCGTGGCCTTCCTGTCTGGATTGACCGGTCGGTCACGCCTTCTACTGTCAGTTCGTCCCCTGCAAGATGGCACTCCAGGTATGGGAGAGCATGTATGCTCCCTCATCTCGGTTGATGGTCCTCGGGCTTCGCTTACGGATCTCTATGGCCTCCCTGATCCAGCGCTGATGTTTATTATCTTCTGTGCGGATGACTCTGGCATTCCCCCAGTCCATAACATGATTTTCCCTTTTGCAATGATCTGTTATGGCTGACTTATAATTTTCCTGTTGTGCCTTTTCTTTTATTGTTCGGGCTTGTCTTGTAGCTGTCTCCTTTTCGCACTCTTTATGTTCATTTTTTCTTGTGTTGAAACTCCTTCCTGTCTCCCCGATGTAAGTTTTATTGCATAATTGGCATGGAATCTCATATATGGTGTTGCATCTGTTGTCCAGATGTATTCTGTCTTTGGGATGAACCAGGATCTGACGGAGAGTTGTGTGTGGTTTGACAGGTGTGTTAATGTTGTATTTCCTCATTGCTCTTTGAATGCGTTCCGTTATTCCCCTGATGTATGGTAATGTCACTACTCCCTTGTGTTCTTGTTTGTTGGTTTGTTTTTTCTCTTTCTTCTGTGTTTTTGACCTGTTCCTCCCCTTTGGATATTGCCCATTGTGGATATTGACATGCCTTCAGTGCGTGTTGTATTTGTTGTTCTTCCTGTTCTTTGTCCTGTGCATCTGTAATTATTGCTGCGCGTTCATGCAATGTTCTAACTACTGATATTTTGTGCATTATGGGGTGTTCGGAAGTCCAGTTTAAATATTGGTCGGTGTGTGTGGGTTTCCTGTGTACTTTTATTTTGATATCCCCCTCTTCTGTGTGATGTATTTTTAAGTCCAAAAATGCTATTGACTGCTCCGTTTCCTCTTCATGTGTAAATTTTATATTGCCGGTATTGTCTATAGTATTGAGATGGTCGGTGAGTTGTTGAGTGTGTCCCCTCTTTACTTTTTCCAATATGTCGTCCACATACCGTTTCCAGAGTGTTGGCCTGTATTCCACTGGTATTGTAGTGAGTGCTTTCTGCTCCAGGTCTTCCATGAAAAAGCCGCACATGATGGCTGATAGTGGGTCTCCCATGGCAAACCCTTCATTTTGTCTGTAAATTGTGTTCCTGAACTGAAAGTATGTGGATGTGGCGATGAATTGAAGGAGCTGAGTGATGTCTTGTACGGTGAGGTTTGTGCATTTCTTGAGCGTCCTATCTGTTTTTAATTTGTCTTGTACTATCTGTATGGTGGCTCCTGTGGGTGTTCTGGTGAAAAGAGATATGACATCATGTGAAATGAAAACTTCGTCTTGTTGCATTTTTATGTTTTTTAGTTCTTCTGCCAGTTGTTTTGAGTTTTTGCAGTGTTGGTCAAACATAAAATAAGCGGTTTTTTTTTGGGAAAAAAATGAACCTCATGGTGCCACCATTAGACTTTTGAATATGGTCAAAAAATTTTACAGGATGTCTTTATTGGTGAAAAGGAACACCCGAACAAAAATGCATCAGGTTTTATGAAAGTGAGGGCAACTGATGCACCCTAGTAAGTAGGCTAATTTAGGAATGGAAACCAATACAAGTGCTGTCTGTAAAAAGATGGGACCCATATCGAAGACCTTACCTGTTGCAGTCCAATTTCTGGGATGTTTTGGGTTTTGATTTTGTTCCAGTTTACAGCTAATGCTAACAAGTTTTGTGCTTGAACTTGACCTGTGCTTACAGGATAATAAGCTAGCTGCTACAGTCACGTGTAAGAGCAGAAATTCAGTTCCAGTGCTACCTGATGCACAGGGTTTTTAGGACCGAAGCTGAGAACCGTTGGTTTAGAAGACCATTTGGTAACATTAGTTATTTAACAGAACAGAGCAGAGCAGCCTGGGGAGCAGTTGGGAGTTGGGTGCTTTGCTCAAGGACACTTCAGCCGTTCCTGCTGGTCCAGAGAATTGAACCGGCGACCTTTTGGGCCCAGAGCTGCTTCTCGAACCATTAAGCCATAACTTTCCCCGATGTGGTTACATCTCCAGCAGTTGCCTGTATGTAGAGACCAATATCTGATAACCACTTAAACCTCATTACTGCCATCAACTGGAGCCTCGTCTTCATAGCACCATGATTCAATTAAATGGGATACAATAGGAACCCACTCTCCCTCAGTGCCATTCGCTTTGATTGTGGTTTCAACGTGGATGAATTGATTCAAAGCAAATTTGTTGAACTGTGAAAACAGGCTTTGCTGCATGTCGAGCATGTCCGTTAAAAACCCCACTTTAAGACTAATTTTAATTAAACAACCATGCACGCTGTGCCTCTCACTTCTCCAGTGAGAGACGTGACTCGTGTAGCTTTGCTTTCACTAGATGGTGCTCAAGGAACATTGTCATTCTGACAAGAATGATAGCTCTTGCAGATTCTCCTCCAGTACTCGTTTGACTGACTGGATGGTGAAATCTTCTGCAAGATGCATTAAAGGAGAAACAAGACCCAGAAATGAAGTAGTTTGGAAGAGAGAGATGAGCTCTTTCAATTAGTAATGACCTTATTGATTTGGTGTGTGAGACCTGAGAGGGTAATGATCGGATTTATCCCCGTGTCTCTTAAGACTCCTGTGGCGGCACCGCAGGTGATCCATGACGTCGTCCAGGAATCTCTGTCCATCAAGCAGCTTTCTCAGGTACCACCGAAGATTTGCCATTCCATCCACTGCACAAAAGACAATGCGTGCATTGTCCAGTGTCAGAACAGAATTTCATTTTCATTCAATTGTGAAAGGAGATATCATGGCAGGAGCTTAGTGCAACAACATCATTTCTATTTTTACACACATTCACCCAGGTGCTTTTGTTTTCTCTCTAGTATTTCCTGGGTGAGACTGGACTGTCCCTGCCTTTGGCATATCGTCATGCCACTCTGCCTCCTGGTGATATGGAGGGTCTGTTGCGCCTCTGTTTGCTCGACTCTGGCTTCCCTGCTTTCGTAGAAGACGTGGAGAACAAGCTCAAAGGCTTGATCCAGGAATGAGGTACAACTCATGTAAATATTTGAAAGAGCATTCAACTTCCATTATTGGACGTGGTGTTTAATATAAGGAAAAATCCACCTTGAACTAGATCGATAATGGCATTGTGGAAATTTTGTGTTGACTTTTTTTAGTTGGTCTATTTTCCACTTCATTTAATGGTTTCCTACATTACCCACAACGCTGTAGGATTTAGCCCTTGCTTCATCTGTACTTAAAGAGAGCAATGCCATCTGTCTATGGAATCAATTTTGTGCCAAAATGTTCATACAATACTTTTGAAATATCAAGCAAAAACGACAAATCAAAATACAAAAAAAAGTAATTTTTTTTAGACTGGCAAACAAATTATTCATGTAATCGTGCAAAATATCAGTCTATTATTCTTCAGAAACCTTTTATTTTTGTTCCGTGTCTTTCTCAGTTTTGCTTGACGTAATTTATTTTGGTTGCGATTCCAGCTTTCTCGTTTGCGCTCCCTGACATTTTGCTTGCAGTTTTGGCACAAACTTCACGTGTGGGCGGGCTGTCCAGGAATGCATTCCCATTGGCTAACTTGTGTTTGACTGACAGCTATGCTCAACCATTTCCTACTCGGATTCTGGCGGAGACGGTAAACGAGGATCGAGTGGACTTCAGTGGCGACTATGATATTGAATTTACACTTTGTTGAATTAATTCAATATCATAATCGCCACTGAAGTCCACTCGATCCTTGTTTACTGTCAATGGATCGGTCACTCGTCAAACAGTCCGCCAGAATCCGAGTAGGGAATGGCTGAGCGTAGCTGTCAGTCAAACACAAGTCAGCCAATGGGAATGCATTCCTGGACAGCCCGCCCACACGTGAAGTTTGTGCCAAAACTGCAAGCAAAAAGTCAGGGAGCGCAAACGAGAAAGCTGGAATCGCAACCAAAATAAATTACGTCAAACAAAACCGAGAAAGACGCGGAACAAAAATAAAAGGTGTCTGAAGAGTAATAGACTGATATTTTGCACGATTACACGAATAATTTGTTTGCCAGTCTAAAAAAATTGACTTTTTTGTATTTTGATTTGTCGTTTTTGTTTGATATTTCAAAAGTATTGTATGAACATTTTGGCACAAAATTGATTCCATATCTGTCCAGGTCCAGCTTGCTCACCTTCATCTGCTCAAACAGCTCAGCTTTCATGTTAATAGCAGCGTCAAGGCCATTGTCACCTCACAGGTCGCCAACTAGCCAAGCCGAGTCTCTTAAAGTGAACGTAATGTCCCTAAACCCCACTTTTTTCCTGGTACAAAGCAACATTGTGTTGATTGACCACACGTTTTCGAACCATAGCTGATCCAATAGGCCATAAGTTGATGGAAAATCGATAAGATCAGCCGATTTTCACGGAATCTGCCGAGACTGAACTGGAAGATCCCGAAGCAGTGCGTGACGTCATACGTGTAACAATCCAGGTATCAATTTCGTTCATGTGCGCAGCTGAGGTTGGACCAGTCTCGATGTGGAATCACGTTTTGGAGAGAATTCTGATCGTGATCGGGATTCTTGTATGTCGAATGAAGGGGCAGATGATTATCAAGGATATTCGGGAGTAAACGGTTATCTTTTCGAGCCCCCAAGACGAGAAACTGCCAGTTCACAACAGTCCCGCTCACCGCCGATAGCGCACCACCACCCAGAGAGAATTGGAAACACAGATTGGTTTGTGGATTTTTATTCTAAGCTGTCCGTTGCAAAATATAGGGGAAATATTAATCTTTAAAACAGACACTTCTTCAGTGTAATTACTGAAAGAAAATATGAAGCGGGCGATAACAGGGGAATAGACGAATTGTCAAAATGTCAGATCAAATGTCATTTATTAAATAAATGGGTTTCTTTTTCGCTCCAGTAATTCCCATGTGGTCGTTCTGGTGGTGATGAACACTTAATGAATCAGATTTATTATTAGTAGGCGACACAAAATCCGTCCGCTTCGTTTGCACAAGCCTCACCCACTGTTGCTTTAGATTAGTGTCATTTCTCGGAAATTTGTGAACTGAACGTCCTGTTTTATATGGATTTGAAGATCCAAACGCCACGCAGCGCTTTCACATCGTTATTTTTGTAAGATTCCAACAACAATATCCAATTTCAGCGTGTAAACAAGCACGGAGTCAGATGAACTGAAATGACCCAGGTCACCGGACCGGGGTTCCATACATGACATCATGCGAGATTAACCCTGGGGCAAGGCTGCTTTTTTTACTGGGATCCGGACGCCGCGATTTATCGATGGTTTTGTGTTTGATAATAAAATAACAAAATTTAATATTATATTATTTTCCCCCTGCTTTCATTTTGGTCATTACTAATGATATATATTAGGGTGCATCAGTTGCCCCCTAAAAATGAAAAGTTCCTCTGATCATGATGCATTTTTGTTTTTATGTTCCTTTTGGTAAGAAAACACACTGGGTGAAATATTTTGACAAAATTCAAAAGTTTAATGGTGGCACCAGGAGCTCAAAGTTATGGAAAAAGCTGCTATTTTATGACTTTTATGACAAAATTTCGATCACTTTTCATGAAACATTATGGCACCTTATAGAGTATACCAAATATCTTAGATACACGTTTTTAGTACATATTCTAAATATATTATCAAGCACAGTTTGAGTTTTAGCTGTTCATTGAATCATTGTTCAACTACTTTTAAACAATACAAATGTATTATGAATCACATTAATGCTTCTCAATCCCTTGCAAAGGTTCTTAACATGATCTCTGGCTCACAAGAAATCAATAAATGGAGTCCAAGGCTACGTTCAGACTGCACCCTGAAACGACCCATATCCGATTTTTTTGCCCATATGCGACCTGTATCCGATTTGTTATTGACAATCTGAACGACACGCATCCGATTTTTTCACACGCGACCCAGGCCGCTTGGATATGTGGTCCTAATTCCGATGCATATCCGTTATTTTCACATGCGACTGCAGTCTGACCGGACAGGTCGCATTCATGCGACCTACACGTCATCAAGAGACAAACGTCACTATTCTGCGTTGGCTAATCCCGCCTCTTTGGTGGAAAACAACAACATTTGTACAGTTTTCAGAATTTAAATAGACTTTTATAGAATTGATCAAGCTAATGGTGGATTTGGTAGGGACCTGGATGTTAAATCATCCTGTATTACAAGATAAGATTGTTCTGGAAATTTCCAGTAATTTGACACCTTCGGTCTCATTAGTCTGCTGCCCACATTAATCAGATTATTGTGCGAGTTCTGCCGCCGCCACAAAAACCACATCGCCAGGTCTCGCCTCATCTCCATGCTTTACTTGCAAACTTGAAGAGTGCGCTTTTTTTTTTGTTTACGTATTACGTAGATGTGCTTATATTACGTGTCAATTTGCGCATGCGGGACACTTTTGGTTCGTTTTCCGTTCATATTGGAGATCGCATACAAGTCTCATATAATTGGTAATGTGAACGGCCTAACAAAAAAATCGGATTTCACAACAAATCGGATATGGGTCGTTTCAGGTTGCAGTCTGAACGTAGTGCAACATTGTGATTCAAACCTTACGCGAAAACATAAAATAAGCGGTTTTTGGCAAAAAATGAACCTCATGGTGCCACCATTAGACTTTTGAATATCTCATCTCATTATCTCTAGCTGCTTTATCCTTCTACAGGGTCGCAGGCAAGCTGGAGCCTATCCCAACTGACTACGGGCGAAAGGCGGGGTACACCCTGGACAAGTCGCCAGGTCATCACAGGGCTGACACATAGACACAGACAACCATTCACACTCACATTCACACCTACGCTCAATTTAGAGTCACCAGTTAACCTAACCTGCATGTCTTTGGACTGTGGGGGAAACCAGAGCACCCGGAGGAAACCCACGCGGACATGGGGAGGACATGCAAACTCCACACAGAAAGGCCCTTGCCGGCCCCGGGGCTCGAACCCGGACCTTCTTGCTGTGAGGCGACAGCGCTAACCACTACACCACCATGCCGCCCCCACTTTTGAATATGGTCAAAAAATTTTACAGGATGTCTTTATTGGTGAAAAGGAACACCCAAACAAAAATGCATCAGATTTTATGAAAGTGAGGGCAACTGATGCACCCTAATATATATTCATTTTAAGGCATTACATACACTTTAAAGGGATCCTCCAGCAGATTGATTTTCAAACTTATTTTATGTAAAATTAGCTTCAGTTGCCTCAGTGTGTTAAGTACAGAATCTCTGCTCAGTTTACGTTGTACCATTCCATTCCAATTCGAACCAGAATACCATGAAGATGAAATGGTGGATTACAAGAGTGATTCCAGTGGAGAAAATAAGAAAAAAAAAAACAGCTCAACTCCAAAGTTATTGTGGCCAATGTCAAACTATGAAAACGGACAAAACGTGCCTCTGTTGCTGTGAACTGCAGTCTCTCTCTCACTCAATTAACAGACGGTATCGTGTCGGAATCGAATGCTTTGTGTCGAAGGAAGCTTCATTGTGGTGTTGTAGACAAAGTCCGACCTTGGAAACAGACGATTCAGTGAATCAGTGATTGTTCTTCAAATGTCAGTGTTTTCTTTGTCACCCGTATTTTCATCCAATATACACTGACGAACCTTCAACACATCAGAATACCGATGACATTTCATCAGGTAAGACACCGATAATATACTACAAAGAGTCATGGTAGAACAAAGTCGAAACTAACGTCTCGGTGTTGTTCAACACTAGAATGGCTAACGCGACTTCAAAGCTCTGCGAGCATTTGGTCTGGCAAAGATATTAAGCCCAACCGTTTCCCAAAGGCATGGTTGACCCGCCTCCCTGAAATGCCTCAGTTTGCTACTGGTCGAAGCCAGAAAAGGCTGTGACGAAGCTTAAACCAATCACATCACTCTTTCCTCTGACGTATGTGACGCGACGGAAACTGCTTGAGTAACAGGAAGAAGATAAATACCTCCAGGGCTGCTCTTTGCTCCGTTTTCAATGAGAACTTCCCGTTGAATGCTTTCAATACAGCATCTACCGCTGTGTCAAAGGCTTGCCGCTGCTCCATGTTCGTAATGTTTCTAGTGAATGAAGCGCTTCCGGCATAGATTCTGTCAACAATCTATGGCTTCCGGTCGCAGTTCTACTACGTCACTGCCTTGAACACGCCTCTACCCAGGGCCGTTGGAGATGCTCAAAGTTGATTGGCTCCCGATTTTTCGGGAGCTTGGAAGAGCTGGAGATAGCTTGCCTTGCCAGACTAAGCTCGCAACAGGCCCCCGTGTTGCGTCACACTTAGGATGGGCGGGCCCAGGCTAGTTCAACACTGCATCGGCCGACTTCCGGAGTTGAATATCAGGCAAATATTGTTGGCACGGCATCGTCTTTTAGCTTTCTTTTAATTCCATCGAATCATCAAAACAGGACGATTCAAAATGTTCTGAACAAAAGAAGGGCACCGCAGGCAGGTTGTTTTGAGGGATGGTGTGAATCTACAGTATTTCTTGCGAATAATCGGGCGGTTCTGGCCAGGTAAATGGTGAAAAGGTATCTTCTTGTCTTTCTTTTTTGCATCATTATGGCATTTATATGCTATACAGTGATGCATACTTATTTAAAAATACTTGTAAAACTATGATGTAAACAGCTGAGTTGCTCCAAGCGACCGCTACCTGACCTCATTGCATACGTCACCACCGCAGGAAGCCCCTCTGGTATTGTGTGTTTTTCCTATTTGGTCTCGGAAAATGAAAGTTAGATTTTTGAAATCTAAGGGCGTATTCACACCTACGTTGTTTGGTCCGGACCAAACGAACCAAATTTCCCTTGGTCCGGACCTTTTGGGTTGGTCTGAATACAAACCACCGAACTCTGGTCTGGACCAAACAAGCGGACCGAGACCGAGCTGCAAGGTCGGACTCGGTCCGGACCAAAGGAACCCTGGTGCGGACCTTTTGGAGGTGTGAAAGCAGACCGGACCTAATCCGACAGTTTTGCTTTTTTGTACCTCGGGAGCTTCCGTCGTTTGTCGAGCATTATGGGAAACAGAGTCTTGACACTCCACCGCAAAGTGCAAACACTGTTTCGGTTGTCAAGGGAACCTTACAACAGTCGTTCAGTCATTCAGACCAGTGGTAGGCTAGACTACAGAGTACAAAAAATGAGTAGGGGGCAAACGTGGGCCGAGGAAGAAACGCGTACCCTTGTGGATATATGGGCAGATGTCCACATATCTGAGCTTTTGGAGAGAACGCACAAAAATGCCAACGTGTTTGCTGTATTCAGTGAGAAAATGAAGGAGAAGGGGTTCACGCGCTCCCCAGAACAATGTCGGCTAAAAGTGAAGAAACTCCGTCAGACCTACATTAAAATCAGGGACATTCTTTCAAAAAGTGGCGGTACTAGCGACGCAAAAAAGAAATTCATCTATTGCATGAAGAGCCAGAACTGTCACAACATGATGTGCGCTCATCAGCGCTATCCTCCGTAGCCGCCTTGCCCTTTGTCGTCGTCGTCGTTGATAAATTACTTGTACAACAGCATAATAATCGCACAATTGTGAAAACAGTAAAAACTGGAAAAAACATATAGCTTTGATGACATTAAAAAGAATAACAGCACGGAAAGCCTCCGTGACTACTTTTGAACTTAACGCTTTGTGCGCGTGTCGTCTCTGACCAATAGCTGAACGACCTCAGGGCGCGTGGCTTTGTTGACAGATTTTGGTCCGCTTACTAAAATGTAGTGTGAAAGCGAACCGCACCAAAACGAAAAAATAAAAAAAAAACATTTGGTTCGGACCAAAGCAAGTGAACTATCGAACTATCCTGGTCTGAATACACCCTAAGACTAATTTTACAGAAAACAAGTTTGAAAATCAATCCGCTGGAGGATCCCTTTAACTCAGCATTTGCACCAATGCTGTCGAGTTAGATTTCTCATTAATATGACCCTGACCATTATCACCGATATTTCAGACTTTTTTTTTTTTTGGGTCCTATTAAACACCACTAGCAATGGCCTTGTCCCTGTCTGACATCAGCGCAGCGCACGACTGCTTACTTCTCACGGAAAAACAACAATTCGGCACGGGAATCGCTCAGCACATCACAAATATTTAAATGCAAACCTGCTTAATGTCTTTCAGGGCGGACTTTTCCTTTACTAATCACTCGCGTCAGTCAAGTAATCCAAACGACACATTCGTTCATATTTTCGAGCCTTTATTTTAAAAAGAACAGTTGGTCTCACATATTATTGTAATGGCTTTAGCTCCAGCAGGTGCCATCTTTACTTATTGGTCCAGTTGCATTGCAACACACTGATTCTTCTTCGTCGTCCTCATCATCCTCATCATCATCGTTTTCTTTAAAAGAAGTAGTCATGCAACTACAGCAGTGCATCGATGCTCTTCCTGCCTCCTGATGATCCCACAACATTAAAGCTTAGTCTCTGCAATTCATCAAAACGAACGCGGCCCGGCGTACAGTTGCCATTTAAATTCTATTTGAATACATATTGCATAGGATAATAGCCATGCTATACAAGATTCAATATCTGACTAAAAAGAAACAAAGGTCGAAGGACATCGAGGATTAAAAAACTTCTTCACTTTTTACAGATATGCTATTATAATATTTGAACACTTACAGCTCAACCTGTACAAGACATCTATGTAATTCTAGAAAATAAATAACCTTTATTCATCTTTTAAAATTCTTTAATACATAGACAGTTCTCTGTGATTAAATACTGCTCTGCCAGTCACAGCTAGGCTCCTGCAGTCCAGCTTTACATAGAACACCTTTGTTTAATTTAATGAGCTGATGATAAACTGTACAAAGAACTCAATGAGTGGATCAGACTTTTTCTCACTTTGAATTTCTTGAAAAAAAAAAAAAAACCACCCGTCTCCCCAACCCCACACACTTGGGGTAATCCTCTGAAGCAACGCCACACAAAGGGATAACGATAGAAAAAAATGGCATGTTATTCGGTTATGTTACTGCATGCATTCGACACGATATGCAAGTATGCAAAAGGATGGCCTCAGAAGGGTGACATGATAACGGAACAGCACAGAAGAGTAAAAATAAATGTGCACACCTTTTGAATGAATTGGATCAATTGTGCCCACACGTACTCACATACCATAAAACTGAATAAGGCATGCGTTAAGACAGTCCTTATTGTTCTTTTGTGCCAGTGATATGCTGTTGCTGTTTCGTTGGCCGAGTGAGGCAGGATATGCTTTATTCGAAATGGCCAGGAGGTTCTTCTCTCCTTGGATACCTTCATACGGTCAAGATGTGCAGTCAGGATTCTGTAGAACAGCAAGCAAAGGGGAAACGTTCAACATGAGAACGAGTGCGTTATTGTTCTGTTTGGTTACTTTTTGTTCTTTGACCTGAAGTCGATCAGTTGCTTACCAACACATAGGAGGTTTGGAACAGTTTAAGACGACACTTGGTATGAAAACGTACAGAAGCCGCGAGAGGCCTTTTATATAATCTTTTTTTTTTTTAATTCACCTTGTTATCCCGAGATAACGACATAATTAATTCAGGATGTCGAGAAAACAACACAACTAATTCAAGATCTCGAAAACAAAACCGTTATCCTGAGATAACGACATAATTAATTCAGGATGTCGAGAAAACAACACAACTAATTCGAGATCTCGAGAAAACAAAACCGTTATTCCGAGATAACGACATAATTAATTCAGGATGTTGAGAAAACAACACAACTAATTTGAGATCTCGAGAAAACAAAACTGTTATCCCGAGATAACGACATAATTAATTCAGGATGTCGAGAAAACAACACAACTAATTCGAGATCTCGAGAAAACAAAGCCGTTATCCCGAGATAACGACATAATTAATTCAGGATGTCGAGAAAACAACACAACTAATTCGAGATCTCGAGAAAACAAAACCGTTATCCTGAGATAACGACATAATAATTAATTCAGGATGTCGAGAAAACAACACAACTAATTCGAGATCTCGAGAAAACAAAACCGTTATCCTGAGATAACGACATAATAATTAATTCAGGATGTCGAGAAAACAACACAACTAATTCGAGATCTCGAGAAAACAAAACCGTTATCCTGAGATAACGACATAATAATTAATTCAGGATGTCGAGAAAACAACACAACTAATTCGAGATCTCGAGAAAACAAAACCGTTATCCCGAGATAACGACATAATTCAGGATGTTGAGAAAACAACATGACTAATTCGAGATCTCGAGAAAACAAAACTGTTATCCCGAGATAACGACATAATTAATTCAGGATGTCGAGAAAACAACACGACTAATTCGAGATCGAGAAAACAAAACCGTTATTCCGAGATAACGACATAATTAATTCAGGATGTTGAGAAAACAACACAACTAATTCGAGATCTCGAGAAAACAAAACCGTTATTCCGAGATAATGACATAATTAATTCAGGATGTCGAGAAAACAACACAACTAATTTGAGATCTCAAGAAAACAAAACCGTTATCCCAAGATAACGACATAATTAATTCAGGATGTCGAGAAAACAACACAACTAATTCGAGATCTCGAGAAAACAAAACCGTTATCCTGAGATAACGACATAATTAATTCAGGATGTCGAGAAAACAACACGACTAATTCGAGATCTCGAGAAAACAAAACCGTTATTCCGAGATAACGACATAATTAATTCAGGATGTCGAGAAAACAACACGACTAATTCGAGATCTCGAGAAAACAAAACCGTTATTCCGAGATAACGACATAATTAATTCAGGATGTCGAGAAAACAACACGACTAATTCGAGATCTCGAGAAAACAAAACCATTATTCCGAGATAACGACATAATTAATTCAGGATGTCGAGAAAACAACACAACTCATTCGCGATCTCGAGAGAACAAAACCGTTATCCTGAGATAACGACATAATTAATTCAGGATGTCGAGAAAACAACACGACTAATTCGAGATCTCGAGAAAACAAAACCGTTATCCTGAGATAACGACATAATTAATTCAGGATGTCGAGAAAACAACACAACTAATTCGAGATCTCGAGAAAACAAAACCGTTATTCCGAGATAACGACATAATTAATTCAGGATGTCGAGAAAACAACACAACTAATTCGAGATCTCGAGAAAACAAAACAATTATTTCATGATCTCGAGAAAACAGCTGAGATTTGTAGCAGAGCTGCGCCCCCTGTGGGTCAGACGACGAAGACTTAGAAATTGGCGGACCTGTAACAGAGCAGAAACGGCTTTTTACGATGCTTTGAGAGAGAGGGGGGCCAGTCTTCTGCGGAGGTGCCGCGGACTAATTTTGAAATTATCCCTTATTAAAAGACTTAATGCAATCTCTCCCTGTGTCAACCCCTGATCAAAATATTGCCTTATTAGGTGATCGATTATTCGAGAAATAGCCCCAAAGTCAGCATATCACAAGTCTCTTGGCGCACCTGAATGAACCATTTCTCAGCTGTTTACTCGAGATCATGAAATAATTTTGTTTTCTCGAGATCTCGAATTAGTTGTGGTGTTTTCTCGAGATCCTGTATTAATTATGTCGTTATCTCGGGATAACAAGGTGAATAAAAAAAAGGATTATATAAAGGGCCTCTCGCGGCTTCCATAAAAATGTGTTTCTAACACATTAATTGTACTTATTTATGAAACTCCATTGCACTTTATAGCAATTTCTGTTATGCAAATAATACAGGAAGTAATCCAGGCCGGAGCGGTGCGATTCAGCACCACGCAATCCGGAGCGTGTTATTCCGCTTTTACCACAGCAGTTTGACAAAGATTGCAATGTTTTAGTAATTAACAAACACCACGTCACACATTTTAAGAGGTTAAATTTACGTTTAATGCTGTAGACCAGTTGGTTCGTGTTATCGCAGCGATAAACAGTCACTCCCTCATCAGCCTCTCTTTCACGCTTTCTCAAATAAACAAACAATGCAGCTTGTCATTTGGCTCAGAAACTCCACTAGACTCCTCCTGAAGATATCCCGTGCTGGGAAACGTTACAAAAACAGTGACCATTACAAGTTCCTGTGTATGAGCTGTTACGAGAGAAACAATAACGTATTAGAACGAGCACGTTAATATTCAAGTTATTCCACAAAATCGAGTCGTACATGAGGCGATAGCCGTGTACGGCGAGATTGAGTTGAATAACCGTTTTATTCTATCCACATTCACTGGATTTTGAGAAACGGAGCATTTGTGTTTATTTTTTGCAAACGCGATCAATAAAAACTTTATACAAAACGTCCGACAAAATCATTTCCGCTTAGAATATAAACAGCCCGGCGAAATGACAGGAGCGATTTGTGAAAAATGCGATAATTCTTGAAAAAAAAAAAAAAGATACGTTCTTACCATCAAATACTTTTATTCTGTTTTTTTTTTTTTGGGTATTTGAGGTTTTGTTTTCGAGGAGTTTTTATTTCGTCCTCAGTTGGTTCAGCAAGACGTGCCGCCGTTTTGTTTTTCTCTACTCGTGGTATATGAGCTGATTGGCTACTCTACTACTAGGCTATCCGAGCGTGTGATTGCTCATATCCAGTGAATGTGAATAGGATCAAAACCTACAGCTGAAAATACTTTCCAAGCCATACAAAAATAAATAATGCACACCGTCTGACTAATCAGATTTGAGCATTTGAGACGTGCGTTAGTGTTGAATTCTCAGATCAGAAGGCGTTGATTAATTTTCCATAACGGCACAGCTTCGACTATGGTAACAGCTCGTTCACATAATCCAAGCCAAATGGATTAAGAAAGTGGGGTTATTTAATGAAGAAATATGTATCATCAATATGATAGTTTTCTCTGAGGAGACTTTTATTTAACGTTTACGAAAGGAGTCTCCAGTGGAGTCCGGTTTCCACTGGAGAGACCGAGGAGTCTGGTTTCTCTGCAGCATAACAAGCTGCGGGTTATTTATTTATTTGCTTGTTTTTGTCGTATTAACGTTTTTTTTTTTGAATAAAGAGAGACTGTTGAGGGAACGACTGATTAGAGCTGCTGTAATGTAAAGGATTATGAGAACGAACTTGTCTTACAGATGTTCCACTATGTGTAACTATAAACAGATATATATTAGTGCTGTCAAGCGATTTAAAATATTTAATCGCGATTAATGTCGCGACTGTCATAGTTAACTCGCGATTAATCGCAATTTAATCGCACATTTTTGTCACATGAAAAACCATTGTAATTCTCTTATCAGCATAAAAGTGAATGGGCTTGCTCACCGTTCGAGCTACGGGGGTACTCGGGGGATCCGAGATCCCCTGAAACAGACATGAGATTCCTTGAAAACATGATTTGGGAAATGTTGGGGGGGGGGTCTCTAAAATAATGGCAAAATGATGTTTATTGACATAGCAATCGTGTGTAACGGGAAGCATTTGCATATGGGTCAGTCCATGAAATGATGTTACTTTTCATTGGTCCGGGTTTACATAATCATTTCATCTTTAATTTCCATGATTTAAAGAAATATTTAGCAGATTATCCATAAATATTGTTTGAAGAAATAAAATACATAAAAAAATGAAGTTTTCTTTTGAAATAAAGAAATGTGAAACATTTTCTTCCCCTGTGACTGGACACGGATGACACGTTTTTTGTGACATGGAATATTTGCTGACTTTAAGCTTAAATAAACCTTCATCACTTTCTGAGAATTTCAATAAAATTAGTTTCATGGTACTTGCAATTTAGTTTTACACTCACATAATAAAGTTAAGAAGGTTCTATAAACTATTTAGCTTCGAATTCATCCACTAAAAATAGGTTGTGAACGTAACATTGTGATGTCCTACCGTGTTACGTTAGAAACCAGGCTTATAAAAAATGATAAAACGAGTTGAAATCATGATTGATGTTTTTAATATAAAGAAGAATATACTATAAAACGATGTAGGTAGAAAGAAATTTAAACAAACGGCAATAAAAGAAATTATCGATGTTTTTTTTCTCACATCCTAACGTGGCGTCCACTCACTTCCTGGTTCGTTCACAACCTGCGAGACCTATTTACTCAATCTAGGTCAGCTGAACTGACGCGAGAGAACTTCTCGCGGGATCTCACACACCACAACACGTGCTCTCGTCGCGATCAATGGCATCATAGTGCAGATATAAGTGTGACTAAGTAAAGTAATGAATTCAATAATCTCATTTACCCCATATAGGATGAAACTGTTTCCTGTTAATGACTGTTATTGTTCAAATCTTAAAGAGATTTTATGAAGTTTGTGAAATACTGGTATTTCATATTTTCAGTGTTTATGATGTTGAACTAATATTTCTAATGAATTCTTATTCAGTGTTAATGTTTAAAGTAAGCAAATAAAAGCAAAAAATTGATTTTATCAATATTTTTCCTTTATTTTTAAAAGCTTGTTCGTATCCTTGTTACATTAGCAACCGGGTAAATATTTATGGATTTTATCATGCATTGTAGAGCAGGAGTTATCTTAACAACTATGTTATATTTTCTTATATGGTCAATGCTTCATGGAAATAAAAGTTGTTTTCAGCTGTAAATTGTTTTAAGTGACTCCCTCTATGTCACATTTTGGTAACCCCATTTCATGGACTAACCCATATCCGAAGTGAGCACGCGATGGAGATCCGCGCTCTGTGACAAGCGCAAGCACCCCCCCCAAGGGAAAAAAAGGGACCCCCCGAAAATATCGGCATAGTTCGAACACTGGTTGTACCAATGTTTTTTTTTTTTTTTTTTAATTGCAGAGCATAACACGTCTTGTCACAGCCACTGCAAAGTCGGGCTGGAGCTGCCGATGGGAAAACGAAACCTAAGCCGAGCACCGTGGCTCTTCGGGGGAGGGCAGAGGACTCTGGCTGTGCGGGGCGTGGCATTACAGTCTAGCTGCTATCGTTTTTCTAAGCAAAGTCTCTGTTTCAAGTTCCTGGCAGTTTCAAAAGCTTATGAAAAACCTACATCATGTCTCAGAGCGTTAATCTCGTGATAAAAAAAATTATCGCCGTTAAAATTGAGTCAAGTTAACGCGTTAACGCGACATTTTTGACAGCACTAATTAATATATATATATATATATATATATATATATATATATATAAAAAGCACATTCATTGATAAATGTATAATTTTAATAGCTGGCACATCCTGTAACATAAAAATGTAATATGTTCCAATAGCAGTCCATTATTTTTTACTCAGCATTATAATGATCGCAGAGAAATGTGCTGACAGTGTATAAATGTTTGAGGATTTTATCTGTAGTAATAATTTCAATGGAATTTTGAGCTTGAGAAATGAATTATAAGAAAACCTGTAAGTTTAATTTAAAAAAAAATAAACATGTCTCACTTGGAGCTCAAAAATCCTTCTGGTAATTTATTACAATTGTCCGAAAATGTCAAATAACTTTGAAATATAAAATATTTCTCGAGCAAATAACATTTAAACATGGTGCGTTTCTTTGACACTGTAGTTAGTATAATGCATTATACTGTATTAACAATTCATGATGCATAACAGAAATTACTATAAAGTGTATTCTCATAAGCAATATGTAGAACGTCTTTATGAATGTATTCATAGGCGATTAATGTTATGGCCTTGATGGAAACTGTTACCATGTTTTTCTTAGCCCATTACAAATACACTCACCAGCCACATTAATAGGAACTCGTTCTTGATTCTAAGGTTCCTGTTCTTGGCTGCAGGACTGGAACCCAATGTGTTGTTCTGCTGTTGCATGCTGAGATGCTTTTCTGCTCACCACGGTTGTAAAGAGAGATTATATGAGTTATATTCTTCCAGGCAGCTCGAACTGCTCAATCTGGCCATTTTCCTCTGACCTCTCTCATCAACAAGGCGTTTGTTTCCACCCACAGAACTGTCGCTCACTCAACTTGATGTTTTTTGTTTTTCGCACCATTCTGTGTAAACTCCAGAGACTGTTGTGTGTGGAAACCCCAGGAGATCAGCAGTTTCTGAAATACTCAAACCAGTCCATCTGGCTCAAACCAACACCCATGCCACAGTGAAAGAAAGTCACACTTTGAGATCACAGTTTTTCCCCATTCTGATGTTTGAACATTAACTAAGGCCCACTTTACACGGGGACGGTCTGAAACAAAAACGCAAAAGTCCGTTTTCGTTCTCACTTTTTTTCCGCGTCTACACGACCGTTTTCAAGGAGGAAATCTGCGTCTATACGGTGACGCATAAATGTGTGGAATTCAATTGGATGTGCATGCCAGGCGGCTAGGTGGTGCTGTGAAAGACCTCCGCTATGTCTGCACGCATGCGCAACGTCTTCCGTCTTGTCCGAGCTGCACATCTGCGCCGCGAAAACTTTGCCTACTCTGGCTATGGTAAGTAAGAAAGTAAGTAAAAAAGTAAGAGCATACTATACCCGCCTCTGTTCATTAACGGTATATGTGCAGATTCGGTAGAGATGTTCGAAGGACTCCTGGACGTTTATTAAAGCTGCCAGAGCAGCTTGAAGGTCCGTTGGATCGATGTAATCAGACATGCTCTTACTTTCTTACTTCCCGGGCTGGCATGCACAGTATATGACACATGTATGACGTAAACGCGTACCCGACGTGAGCAGATCCGAGCAGAGTTTCGCGTATTGGATAGTTTAGACGGATATGCAACGGGGGCTGTTTTTAACTTATCCACTCTGGAAGGCGTTTTCAATTTTTTCCGTTTTTCAGCCTCGGAAACGCCGTCCCCGTGTAGACGAAAGGCACTTCCGATAAAATATTTCGTCGTTTTTACCCGACAGCGTCCTCGTGTAAACGGGGCCCTAACTGAAGCTCTTGATTTGTACCCGTGTGATTTCGTGCTGCTGTCGAGGGATCGGCTGATTCAAGAACTGCATAAAACAGCAGGTGGATGGGTGTTCCTAATAAAGCGGCCGGTGAGTGTAAGTGTGTGCGCACACTGTTATTCACTTGTAGCATCCAGGTATGTAGAGTGATTGTAAATTTCAAAACTGTATGATGATAATACTCACATTATTTGCTTTATTTGCTCAGTTGGTGTTGCGTTGTCTCAGGTTTTTGTCTTTGTGGTTGTTCGTAGAATTGGTTTTCCTGTCAGAGAAAAAGATGGATGCTCAAGAGTAACTCAGTACGGTAACTAATTAGAATAGAGACAAAATTTGAGTTTATTAAAAATGTACAAATAAAATGACTTTTTTTTTAAAATAAAGGCTGAATTTTGTTTTTTTGTTCCTTTGGTTTCTTAAAATGTAATTGTTTCTCCTAGTTTTTTTTTTTTTACTTCTTCTTCTGGAGAAGAAAGTTTAATAAACCCCTCCTGAGTGAAGTCCATCATGAAACCGGTTGAGAAGATGGTTAAGAATCTAAAATCTACAATCCGTTAGATTTGTTTAACATGTTTCATACTCACTGCGTAATTCCATACATATTTCACAGTGGTCATTTCTTCATTATTATTTGAACATACACTACCGTTCAAAAGTTTGGGGTCACTTTGAAATGTCCTTATTTTTGAAAGAAAAGCACTGTTCTTTTCAACGAAGATCACTTTAAACTAATCAGAAATCCACTCTATACATTGCTAATGTGGTAAATGACTATTCTAGCTGCAAATGTCTGGTTTTTGGTGCAATATCTCCATAGGTGTATCGAGGCCCATTTCCAGCAACTCTCACTCCAGTGTTCTAATGGTACAATGTGTTTGCTCATTGCCTCAGAAGGCTAATGGATGATTAGAAAACCCTTGTACAATCATGTTAGCACAGCTGAAAACAGTTGAGCTCTTTAGAGAAGCTATAAAACTGACCTTCCTTTGAGCAGATTGAGTTTCTGGAGCATCACATTTGTGGGGTCGATTAAATGCTCAAAATGGCCAGAAAAATGTCTTGACTATATTTTCTATTCATTTTACAACTTATGGTGGGAAATAAAAGTGTGACTTTTCATGGAAAACACAAAATTTGTCTGGGTGACCCCAAACTTTTGAACGGTAGTGTAATTGTTAAAAAAAAAAAAAAAGGAAAAACACTCTCTTCTGCGAGTTGATCTGGCCATCCATTTGGCTATTAATTAAATATACCACGCACTGAGAGGCTCTGGTTGAAATTACGGATTCTCTGGAGGTGACTGGTACTGCGACTATTTTGTGAAGAGTGCAGCCCTGAAGAAAATGGTACTGTGCCAGTCGCTGTAGAGAATCCATAATTCCCAGTGGCTCTCAGTGCATGGTATATTAGATTTATATCCCTCATCAAAAAAAAAAAAAATTCCAAACTTGGTGTTAAAATTGAATCTCGGCATGAACTCAAAGGAAGCCGCCATGTTTGTTGTTTACGTCGGAGCAACCTTCGACCTACGCATGTGCAATGTACCATGCTATCGCTTATTTATTTATTTATTTATTGCTATCGTCTGCCTCGCTAGGCATGATCATGATATGTAGATCTACACACACACAGAAATGCTCGTGAAGCCACAGCTGTGACTCGAGTGGATTACTAAACCATTATTTTTAGTATTTGAAAAAGAGACCAAGCAGTATATGAAAACAATTACTGACTCGCAAAATCAGAAAGCTGTTAAAACTATTGATTGGTGCGGTTATTTTAATGTGTTCAGTTGAAAATCCCCTGGCTGAAATGTTAACGTTTTTTTGATTGTATTAATAAGTTTTTTTTTTTTTTTTTTTTTTTTGTCGTCTGTCTTTATTGTGTGTAAAAAAATTTTTTTTTTTTAAAAATTAAAAATAACGAGTCGGCCGCGAAGTTTGAGATTGTGATGTTAGCTCATGGTATATCCAGGATATACCATGACTGACTCACACCATATCCTTTTTTTTTTTTTTTTTTGTCGTCACGAGATGCATTCCTTAAAGCTAGACTGCCTTTCAGATTTTTCAAAAAGTGTAGGTCATAAAAAGAATTTTCCCCGACACCACCTAATTATTTTTGTTTAGTGGACCGAAAGCTACTGAATTCGCATCAGACTTCCAATTTTATTCGTTCTTTTATAGAACAATTCATGAATTTAGGGCCACATGGCCCTAAATTCTCAGCTATTTTTTTTTTTTCCTGCTTCACCATATGCCCCTTTTCCACCAAAGCAGTTCCAGGGCTGGTTCGGGGCCAGTGCTTAGTTTGGAACCGGGTTTTCTGTTTCCACTGACAAAGAACTGGCTCTGGGGCCAGAAAAACCGGTTCCAGGCTAGCACCAACTCTCTGCTGGGCCAGAGGAAAGAACCGCTTACGTCAGCGGGGAGGCGGAGTTGTTAAGACCAACAACAATAACAAGACCGCGAAAGATCGCCATTTTTAAGCGACGAGAAGCAGCAGCTGTACAAACGCGAAGTCATCCATTATTATTATTATTGTTGTTGTTTTTGCTTTGATATTCGCGCCAAGGTTTATGTAAACGTAGCGCCGTAACTGACATATACAGCGACGTAATGACGTGGCTCCGCGAGCTATGGAAAAGCAAACTGGTTCTCAGCTGGCTCGCAAGTTGAACGAGTTGTGAACCAGCACCAGCACTGGCCCCGAACCAGCCCTGGAACTGATTTGGTGGAAAAGGGGTACATGACCCAATTCAAGATACTACGTCATGCATCACATGGTGGGCTTTCCCCGTTCATGCAAGGCATCGTGGGATACAAATTTGAAACAGGAGTGAAAAACGGAGGACGTGAGTGTGCGAATGAAACGTGAAAGACCGACTACAGTAATGGAAAGAAAGCGACAAGAAAAGGAAACGCAGGACCAAACTAATAAATATCGGCGCTCAGCGAGCATGCGCACACGGACTTCGTCTGTCTGCTTGACTGCGCGAAGCGAGCGATTTTTTTTCATGCACGTTATTTGCTCAGGAATCTCCTCAAATTAAATAACTTCCCAGCCACAGAATGGCCTGATATTTTGTGAGATATTACAGAAATAAACATAAATCACATTTCGGAGGGAACTGAATTTCACCGATTTTATGAAATCGAAACGCCGTCTAGGTTTAATCAACGGTGGAACTATTTTGTCACGTGAGCCGTCCTTGGCGAATCCCTGCACAAGAATTTTTTTTTTTGATAAGGGATATAATAAATGTATATTTAACAACTCTTTACAATACAGATTACACTGATAAGCATCTATATGAATTAGGAAAGCTCAGCTTACATTGGTCCAGCTGGTTCATCATCTTCATCAGAGAGAAAAAGCAGGGAAGGGAATAAAAAGAAAATGAAAAATGGATTAATAACTGGAAAAAAAAAGCTCTGTGTTCTATTTTTTGTAACACATATTTAATATTTAATAGCGGTTGAAGAGTTCATGTTGTCTGACTCTTGTGCAGCGCGTGTTACATCAAATGAGATGGAAAAGGATGGTTATTATAGAGTGACCCTTATAATTTGGTATAGAATTGTCGTTCATCTTGTGATTCACCTATAACAGGTTTGTACGGTAAATATCTGACTGAAGGTATCTAATTTAAAATGTCACTACAGCCGTGGGCAAGAATTGAATATATTCTAAAAGAGATCAGAGGTACCGAGTTGTATTTTTGCGTCTGACATCGACTGTATCAACATTTACGCTGCGAATCACAGCATATTTTTACTGAACAGAAACAGGAAATAACCTCGTACACCAAGCGTGCACTTCTGATATAGCATAACGATTCGAGACACAGATGGAGGATTAGTTAGCGTGCGAGAGTGTGAAAGCAGCATGCATCTGCAGCCTGATTCAACAGTCACCAAACAGGCGAAAAGGTCATATTTAGAGACAGAACAACATGGCTGCCAGTCAAGTAACTGACGCACAGTCAAGCCATTTCAAATATGCAGCCTCATTCGCAACAAACCCATGCAAGGTTTTAACGTCAGAGGGCACTTAAATGTACGATTGCTTTCTAATCTCATGATCCTAATCCTGAGTAGCCTTTATGTAAGCTTCAGTCTAATCAATAACATGGTTGACTGAGGTCACTTCCCACATAGCTTTCGTAAAGTCTGAGAAAGGAAAGCGAAAACTAACCTGCAGGGATAAGTCTGTAATTCAGTAGGTTTGTTTATGTAGGATTGATCAATCCTGCTTGCACAGCTTTGGCAGACTGCAAAGATTTTAGGTTTTCCATATTTCTTCTTCATCAATATGACCTAAACCATCAGGTTTTCACACAAGTCCTAAGAAAACCCGATTAACCAAATGAGAGCAAAATTATAATACCTGGTCATTTCTTTATCGAGAAAAATGATCCAATATTACATACAGTGAGAGTAAAAAGTATTTGATCCCTTGCTGATTTTGTTGGTTTGCCCACTAATAAAGACGTGATCATTCTATACTTTTAATGGTAGATGTATTCTAACATGGAGAGACAGAATATCAAAAAGAAAATCCAGAAAATAACTTTAAAGAATATATATTAATTGATTTGTATTTCATTGAGGGAAATAAGTATTTGATCCCCTAGTATGCATTAGGAGTTCTGGCTTTCACAGACCAGTTAGACACTCCCAATCAACTTGTTACCTGAACTGAAGACACCTGTTCTAACTAATCACCTGTATGAAAGACACCTGTTCACAGAATCAGACAGATTCCAAACTCTCCAACATGGGTAAGACCAAAGAACTCTCTCAGGACCTCAGAGACGGGATTGTTGACCTGCACAAATCTGGAATGGGCTACAAAAACATTAGCAAGATGCTGGGTATTAAAGTAACAACCATTGGTGCAATTGTGAGAAAATTTAAGTATAACATGACCATCAATAGACCTCGGTCTGGTGCTCCACAGAAGATTTTGCCTCGTGGGGTGGCAATGATCATGAGAACTGTGAGAAATCGGCCTGCAACCACACAGCGGGAGTTAGTGACTGATCTCAAGGCAGCTGGGACCACAGTCACCAGGAAAACAATTGGCAACACTTTGTGCCGCAATGGATTAAAATCCTGCAGTGCCCGAAAGGTACCCCTGCTTAAGAAGGCACATGTGGAGGCCTGCCTAAAGTATGCCAATGATCACCTCAAAGATGTACAAAGTGATTGGGAGAAGGTTCTGTGGTCAGACGAGACCAAAATTGAACCATTTGGCCTAAACTCTACTCGTCATGTGTGGAGGAAGAAAAATGCTGCCTATGACCCCAGGAACACTGCGCCCACCGTCAAGCATGGAGGTGGAAGCATTATGTTTTGGGGGTGTTTCTCTGCCAAGGGCACAGGGCTACTTCACCGCATCAGTGGGAAGATGGATGGAGCCATGTACCGTGCAGTCCTGAGGGACAACCTCCTCCCCTCTGCCAGGAAGTTGAAAATGGGCCGTGGTTGGGTCTTCCAACATGACAACGACCCGAAGCATACAGCAAAGGCAACAAAGGAGTGGCTCAAGAAGAACCACATTAAGGTCATGGAGTGGCCCAGCCAGTCTCCGGACCTCAATCCAATCGAAAATCTATGGAGGGAGCTGAAGGTCCGAGTTGCCAAGCGACAGCCCACCAACCTTAATGATTTAGAGAGGATCTGCAAAGAAGAGTGGGCCAAAATTCCCCCTGATGTGTGTGCTAACCTTGTGGTTAACTACAACAAACGTCTGTCCGCTGTGCTTGCAAACAAAGGCTTTGCCACCAAGTATTAAATGCTTTTGGCTAGAGGGATGAAATACAAATCAATTAAAATATATTCTTTAAAGTTATTTTCTGGATTTTCGTTTTGATATTCTGTCTCGCCATGTTAGAATACATTTACCATTAAAAGTATAGAATGATCACGTCTTTATTAGTGGGCAAACCAACAAAATCAACAAGGGATCAAATACTTTTTACTCTCACTGTACCTGTGAGTGGTAAAAATACGTGAACCTCTGAGATTCACAGTTAATCTGAAGGTGAAATTGGAGCCGGGTGTTTTCAATCATGGGTGCGACAATGAGGTGTGAGTGTGCCCGGTTTTATGTAAAGAACAGGGATCTATCAAAGTCATGACGCGTGGAGAATTGTACTGTGTCATGGCATAAATGAAGGAGATTTCTGAAAACCTCAGAAAGAGAGAATTGTTGATGCTCAGCATCAGGCTGGAAAAAGTTACAAAACCATCCCTAAAGAGTTTGGTTAGCGCTATCGCCTGACAGCAAGAAGGTTCTGGGTTCAAGCCCAGTGGCCGACGGGGGCCTTTCTGTGTCTACGTGGGTTTCCTCCGGTTTCCCCCACAGTCCAAAGACTTGCAGTCAGACTAACTGCATAGCTGCCAACTACTATGAATAAATCGTATTTATTACGATTTGTCGTTTTGATTACGAAAATACGAATTTACTACAATAAAATACGATTTTGCCAATTTTCATGGGTCATTTTCAAAGTCTATCACCGGTGGGATTCGTATTTGATAAAACACTGCTTTGTTCCAAGCGGCAGATACTACGCCAAATTTCATTGGCTATTGCTTGTTCTCTCAGCCAATCAATGATGCTATTAGATCATCCATGGCATGCTATCGTCTGGCCTTTGTTCACGAAGTTTCTGAACAAAGCATGGTGTTTCAAGCTTTTGTTATGAAGATGTAGCGTAGTACTAATCTCTAAAGAAAGCATGGCTAAGGGGAAGGGCCAGCACTTCAAGGACTCGTACTGAGAGGAGTTTCCCTTCATTTCTAAGTCGAGTAAGGGCGATCACTACACGTTTTGTGCTCCATGTCGGCGAGACATTTCTATCAGTCATGGCGGGGGTTCTGATATCGTAACACATGTGAAAACCTCCCTTCACAAGGAAAGCACGGACAATATTTCAAAGACTGCAAAACTAACGAAATGGGTGGCCACTTCGAATGAACTGTCAACAATCCGGGCCGAATGTTTGTTCACGTCTTTTTTCATTGAACACAACGTTCCCCTAGCCGACATCAACTGTTGACTGAGTAAGCTCTAATCTATTTCTCTAATGTGTACTTTGTCAAAAGTTATATGTGCCAATTGCATTGTTTGAAGTTTTTGCCTGATTCACTGACTAGTTTCACAAATTGTTGAAAAGAACTTTGCAAATTAATGTAAGATGATAGTTTAGTTTGTAGAATAAATTTTGTCAAACTATTTTGTTTTAGTTTGATTTTTCAGGGTAGTTTTGCTAGAAAGCTTTGGTGGCGGGGGCTTCCCCCCCAACCCCCCACCAAGACTCAGTACCCAACCTTGTATTACTATTTACAATTTCGGAATGTTGGCAGCTATGTACAGTGGGGCAAAAAAGTATTTAGTCAGTCACCAATTGTGCAAGTTCTCCCACTTAAAAAGATGAGAGAGGCCTGTAATTTTCATCATAGGTACACTTCAACTATGAGAGACAATGAGAAAAAAAAATCCAGAAAATCACAGTCTGATTTTTAAAGAATTTATTTGCAAATTATGGTGGAAAATAAGTATTTGGTCAATAACAAAAGTTCATCTCAATACTTTGTTGGCAATGACAGAGGTCAAACGTTTTCTGTAAGTCTTCACAAGGTTTTCACACACTGTTGCTGGTATTTTGGCCCATTCCTCCATGCAGATCTCCTCTAGAGCAGTGATGTTTTGGGGCTGTCGCTGGGCAACACGGACTTTCAACTCCCTCCAAAGATTTTCTATGGGGTTGAGATCTGGAGACTGGCTAGGCCACTCCAGGACCTTGAAATGCTTCTTATGAAGCCACTCCTTTGTTGCCCGGGCGGTGTGTTTGGGATCATTGTCATGCTGAAAGACCCAGCCACGTTTCATGTTCAATGCCCTTGCTGATGGAAGGAGGTTTTCACTCAAAATCTCACGATACATGGCCCCATTCATTCTTTCCTTTACACGGATCAGTCGTCCTGGTCCCTTTGCAGAAAAACAGCCCCAAAGCATGATGTTTCCACCCCCATGCTTCACAGTAGGTATGGTGTTCTTTGGATGCAACTCAGCATTCTTTCTCCTCCAAACACGACAAGTTGAGTTTTTACCAAAAAGTTCTATTTTGGTTTCATCTGACCATATGACATTCTCCCAATCCTCTTCTGGATCATCCAAATGCTCTCTAGCAAACTTCAGACGGGCCTGGACATGTACTGGCTTAAGCAGGGGGACACGTCTGGCACTGCAGGATTTGAGTCCCTGGCGGCGTAGTGTGTTACTGATGGTAGCCTTTGTTACTTTGGTCCCAGCTCTCTGCAGGTCATTCACTAGGTCCCCCCTGTGTGGTTGTGGGATTTTTGCTCACCGTTCTTGTGATCATTTTGACCCCACGGGGTGAGATCTTGCGTGGAGCCCCAGATCGAGGGAGATTATCAGTGGTCTTGTATGTCTTCCATTTTCTAATAATTGCTCCCACAGTTGATTTCTTCACACCAAGCTGCTTACCTATTGCAGATTCAGTCTTCCCAGCCTGGTGCAGGTCTACAATTTTGTTTCTGGTGTCCTTTGACAGCTCTTTGGTCTTGACCATAGTGGAGTTTGGAGTGTGACTGTTTGAGGTTGTGGACAGGTGTCTTTTATACTGATAACGAATTCAAACAGGTGCCATTAATACAGGTAACAAGTGGAGGACAGAGGAACCTCTTAAAGAAGTTGTTACAGGTCTGTGAGAGCCAGAAATCTTGCTTGTTTGTAGGTGACCAAATACTTATTTTACCGAGGAATTAACAAATTAATTCATTAAAAATCCTACAATGTGATTTCCTGGATTCTTTCCCCCCATTCTGTCTCTCATAGTTGAAGTGCACCTATGATGAAAATTACAGGCCTCTCTCATCTTTTTAAGTGGGAGAACTTGCACAATTGGTGGCTGACTAAATACTTTTTTGCCCCACTGTAACTGGATACTCTAAATTGTCCTTTGATCAAGCTTGAAGAGGGATGGGCTCCACCAAGGATGGACTGTTAAAAATGGCATCATTGGTACCACTACGGACTCCACCAATAAATACAGAGACCGTGTACAAACGGAAGAAATTAAAAACCATTGTTACCCTCCCTAAGTGATCAACCATCAAAGATCACTCCAAGAGAAAGGTGTGTAATAGTTTGCAAGGTCACAAAGGATCCCGTGCTAACTTCTGAGCAACTAAAGGCCTCTGTCACACTGGCTAATGTTAAATGTCCATGAGTCCACCATCCGGAGAACACTGAACAACAATGGGTGTACATGGCCGGGATGCAAGGAATGTTCTTTTTGGAGAGCAATGGCTCATTGTTACCGGTCTACAGTTTGCTAAAGATCACATGGAAAAGCCAGAACGCTATTGTAAAAATGTTTTGTCGAAGTGCGAGATCCTACCACCACCATGTGAAACATGGTGGTGGTAGGATCACTCATTGTGCCCGTTTTGCTGCATCTGGGCCAGAAGGTCTGGCCATCATTGATGAAACAAATTCCGAATTATTCCAGTGAATTCTAAAGGAAAACGTCAGGACATCTGGCTGTGAACTGAAGCTCAAGAGAAAGTGCTTCATGCAGCAAGACACCGACCCTGAGCACACAAGTCGTTCGACCAAAGAACGATTGACGAAAGAAGAATAAAAATGTTTTGGACTGGCCAAGTCAAAGTCCTGACCGTAATCCAACAGAAATGTTGTGGATAGACCTGAAGCGAGTAGTTCATATGAGGAAACTCATCAACATCCCAGAGTTGAAGCTGTTCTTTACAGAAGAATGGGCTAAAATTCCTCCAAGCCGGTGTGCAGGACTGATCAACAGTTACCGGAAACATTTTGTTACAGTCACTGCTGCACAAGGGGGTCACACTGTGGACTTTACACTGAAAGTAAAGTCCACATACTTTTGACACTTGCAGGTTTTTTTTTTTTTTTTGCAGTTTCTCAAAAAAATAATTGAATGACCCTTGCAGTACTAGATCATTTTTCTCAAAAAAAAAAAAAGGCCATCCTTAAAAAAAAAAAATCCGTTTCCTGTCCACCGGGTGAGCAAAAAAATTTTCAGTCGGGAGGGAGGGATTTTTTTTTTTTTAATATATATATGGATGGATAAGAAATCGCAATGCTGTGTTTGCTTTTTCTTTCAGTACTTTTTTATTACAAAAGCAGACACATTTAATAAAATGACAGTTTAATCAACTGAAACTTGTACAAAAACTTTAAGTTAGCATTTTAAATGCTGACTGCAACATTTGCAAAACTTTTACAAAGGTACTTAAAATGTCCGACACATGGACTTTTTGTAGTTCTAAATCGACCGTTAGGCCTAGTTCGGATGAAATTACACTATTAAAATGATCACTGAATGATTTGTTTTTCTGAATCTTTACTATTTTGTTGTTCGCTAGAATACCATTTTGCGATTTCACACTTAAGCAAATGTTTGAAAACTCCGGATCTCCTTCCTTCATGGTGGCTGCTATTTTTTTTGTGCCGCACGGCGCATGCGCAGAGCTGATTCAGTTCAGAGTGCGCGCGCACTCGGCGGAGGCAGTAGTGTGTCGGGGCTGTTGGAGGGAACAGAAGCAGAGATGACGCTTATTTTGTCTCCGGTAAACCAGTCTTCTCTCGTTCAATTACGTGCTGGCATCAAAAGACACCGTTGGTTGTAAATGAAACCAAACTGAGTGGCTGGAGTGTATTTTCATACACAAATGGAGAAATGTGCGCTGAGTGTGTAATTGTGTAGCCCCACTGCAGACCGTTGTCGTTGTTAATTCATAGCATGCTCAGCTGCGTGAATGTGTCATGCACCGAAAATAAGAGATTTACAAGCCAGGAATGCCTCATGATGCAATACGCAAGAAAAGAAAGAAGATTTACTGCCATTTTACTTTGTATTTGAGTAAAGTGAATAAATAAACGGTCTGTGGAAAATACATTTAATCCTGGGAACTGCGTGCACAGGAGTTTTTGTGTTTACTCCCCCTGGGCTGGCTACTTATTTGTCATGGCTGGCTAGTATGAGCCTTAGTGGAAAGCCCTGGGAATGCGGAAATGTCAAGTTCGATTTTAGATTTACGAACCTGAAAAAAATGTCGAAAAACCGGCGTTAAAAAAAAAAAAAATTTCAACCGCACAAACGGCACTCACCCGGCCGGTGGACCGGAAACAGAACATTTTTTAATAATGGCCAAAGTAATATTTTTGTCTCATTTGTTATGGCCCGAGCACTGGAGGTGTGCGGTCTCCGGTGTCCACTCGAGGGTGCTGCATCAAGGTGCAAGGCCCTATTGTTTTCTTAAGGATTCTTCTTCTTTTTCTTTAAGACTTGGCCATTTTTGAGGTGGTTCCCATGGGCGAAAACTCGTGAAATTTGGCACACACATCAGTCCTGGTTACCACTACTCAGGGATAGAGGCTTGGCCCCAGGTGTGTCCGGGGGTCTCCATAGCACCCCCACATGTCATTGAGACTTTTGCCCTGTATATAGTTTCACCTATCTGTGTCAAATTTGGTAGGTGTGTGGAGCGCCACAAGACGAACAAAACTGTAAAGTACATTGTATTAGCCATACTCAACAGGAAACGAGTTGTGCGTTCTGACACATGACGACATTTTGACGTTCTCCTTCCTCCTAGGCAGTTTGTTGGATTCATGCCAGATTTGGTATACCGTCAATGCTCGGGCCCTTCACCGCTTGCGGCTATATTTTAATTTGGTTCTCTTTATCTACTTTTAGGACTTGTGTGAAAATCTGATTGTATTTTAGGTCATATTTATGCAGAAATATAAAAAAAAAAAATAATTGAGAGTTCACAAACTTTCAAGCACCGCTGCATTGTTGGACTCAAAAACCTCTAGTATACACCATGATCCTCGGGACTTCAACTTAAAGAATAAACTGCACTGCATCATGGGAGTATACGTTAGAAGGGTTTTTAGAAGCCTGTGCTCCAAATAGTTTTTGACGAGACTGCAGAACACCAAGATACAAAAAGTTATAGCTAAACAGTCAGCAGAGACAAGTACTCAAGATGATAGCTCTGAGAAATATCTCGTCATGCTCTTATTATTAAAAAACGCCACTTCTCGATGTATGTTCTCATCGACTGTGACGCATTAGATATATGTTAAAGGAAAAAGCAGCTTTGGAAGTTAATAGCGAGAACCGGCATCAAAATGCAGAGTATTACGTTCTCATCTCGGATTCTGCTGATAAGAACCAATGCCAGATATAATCTGCCTTAATCTATCCCCATCCCTCATTCGCTTTCTTGCTTGGGTAAATCCTTTTGAGAGCACAGAGCTCTGATGAAACAGTATGCAGAGTTGAAAAATGAACAATGACTTTCCAAATGGTTATTTGTTTATTTCTATACAGTAATAGTCAAAAGTTTGGACACATCTTCAAATTCAGTGTTTTTTCTTCATTATTTTTATTAATTAAGACACTTTGTCTTCAAGTAATGATGGATGTCGTTTCTCTTGACTTAGCTGAGCGATTTTTGACGTAATGTGGATTACTACAGTTATGGTGTTGAATGGGGCCTGTTAATTGAAAAGGTGACTACAGTACCTCATGAAGCTGGTTAAGATAATGCCAATAGTGTACCAAGCGTCAAAGTAAATGCTGGAATCTAAAATATGAAACATATATTTTTTAAAACACTCTGTTTACCACATAATTCCATTTATCATATGACCTGTATGGGCCCACGCGTGTGCTCTTAATATAAAACCACTGGGGGAAAGTCATGTGTACGGAAGCCGCGAGAAGCCCTTCATATAATCTTTTTTTATTCACGTTGTTATCCCGAGATAACGACATAATTAATTCAGGATCTCGAGAAAACAACACAACTAATTCGAGATCTCGAGAAAACAAGACAATTATTCCGTGATTTCAAAAAAACAAAACAATTATTTCATGATCTCGAGAAAACAGCTGAGATTTGTAGCAGAGCTGCGCCCCCTGTGGGTCAGACAACGAAGACTTAGAAATTGGCGGACATGTAACAGAGCAGAAATGGCTTTTTACGATGCCTTGAGAGAGAGCGGGGCCAGTCTTCTGCGGAGGTGCCACGGACTAATTTTGAAATTATCCCTTATTAAAAGACTTAATGCAATCTCTCCCTGTGTCAACCCCTGATCAAAATCAGGGCTTTGAACCAGAATTTTTTTCCTATTGGTTCGTTCCGAACAGAAACGGAATTTTAACGTTTCCGGTTTTGGGTTCCACCATTAAATAGACGTTCCCGAACCGGTTAGAACAAAAAAATTTAGTTCCCGGAACGGTTAATTACGTTCCCTGTCAGCTGTTTAACAAATGGCTATAAAATTATGTCTCTGTCTCATCCAGCTTAAGCCAAATGTAGGCTAATTCTATTACAACCTTCATTAAATAAGACAAGAAATAATTCAAAACAATTATTATTTCAAATGTTGGCGATTTGGATTCTCAGTATGTCTTCCCATCTACACAAACAGAAAAAGTGCCAAAAATGAAAGATAATTCGTTTAGTGTGTTACCAAAGGCTAGTCAGGCCCTATGCATTGATAGGCTAACAGAGGTTAACGTCATTTAATGTCCGCGAGCCTCTCAGTAACGTGGACAAATATACTGATATCGTGTTTGAAATTGACGTTTTTGAATAACGATAGACTGCAATATTTACCTCTTATTTAAGATGTGGAGACGTGATAGTAGTCCACCCTCCCGCTCTCTACATTGTCAGCGAACGTCACAGAGGAAGTGAACCCCAGCGGGTCATAGAAACTTGCGCAGGAGAAGAATGACTTTTTTATTTGTAGGCTACGGAAACTTTGAGGAACGAAATAAAAACCGGTATTAACCAGTTACCATTATTTTTAATAAGCGTTTCTGTTCCGGAACATAAAAAATAATAAAGTTTCTGGTTTCGTTTCTGTTCCATGTGAAATAGAAAAAGTTCCGGGTTTTCATTTTCGTTCCTTGAACCGGTTCAAACCCCTGATCAAAATATTGCCTTATTAGGTGATCGATTATTCCAGACATTCTAATGACCAAAGTTGCGTCTATACAGAATGAGAAATAGCCCCAAAGTCAGCATATCAAGTCTTTTGGCGCACCTGAATGAACCATTTCTCAGCTGTTTACTCGAGATCATGAAATAATTGTTTTGTTTTCTCGAGATCTCGAAATAACGGTTTTGTTTTCTCAAGATCTCGAATTAGTTGTGTTGTTTTCTCGAGATCCTGAATTAATTATGTCGTTATCTCGGGATAACAAGGTGAATTTAAAAAAAAAAGGATTATATGAAGGGCGTCTCGCGGCTTCCATACATGTGACTGGGCAGATATGGATTTTTTTTTTTAACCCGGTCTGGAAAAAGCCGTATGCAGTCCCGGACCCGTTTCCCCTCGCTTCCACCGTTTTCATGGTGCTCTGAATTGTTACTTTGAAAAATGAGTGACACAACTGAGCACAGTGAAAGAGAGAGTGAATTTTATTATCCAGATTTATCAGACCCAGACCCAATTGAACAAACTGAAATTGTTGAAGAAAATTAAAAACTTTCAAGCAAAGAAATTCACTTGTTTTTACAAGGACGCATCCATTGTTCTGAAGAAAAAAAAAAGACGTTTTGTTATCGAGCCATCATAAGATGATGAACTGACTAGACTGCCGACTCGAATCTATTTTGTTTTCAAATCAAAGTTCTTTTGTGTACTGTAGACTTAATAGGCTTGTACTGACGATGTCTCTATGAGCTGGCCCGAGTTTGAATGGGCTTTTACTCACGAAGTTCTCTTAAAATCGTTTTCATTTTGAGAGAACAGTAAAGTCAGTTGTATTTTATAGAATTTAAACTTGTCCAAAGGTGATTCAGCATATAAATATGCTGTCAATCAAATAAAATTGATTGGTTCGTTTTTCGCACACCGTTGTTCATTGTTTTCCACTGTGTACAGTATGTTCGTTAAAAAAGGTCATATGATAAAATTCTTATTGAGTGACTTGGGTTGGGCCGGACGGGAAAATATTTGGCTCTTGGTCATTTGTACGGACCGAGTGCAGCGAGGTCCATATGACATGACCTCAAGGCAAATGTTTTCCCGTCCGGCCCTCCAGCTCAGTCAGCAAGTACATATTTCATATTTTTGATGTCTGCAGTATTGTTCTACAATGTAGAAAATACAAGAAAAACAAGAAGACAGTCACCTATATCCCCTCGCCCTATGTACCAAGTTTCAAGATATTATTTGTCACATTTTTCAATTTCTGCTGCAGGAAACCAACCCTACACACCTCTTTACACTGACCTCAGCAGCCCATGGCATAAACCCACCGGATCTTTGGTCTAGGTGAGCGAAAAATGAACATTTCTCACATTCCTTAGTACCAAAAGGCACATATATATTACTTAACACATATACCAACTTTCAAGACCGTACCACTCATAGTTTAAGTTCTGCTCCAGAAACAAAACCTACCTCTAAGACTAACCTGAGATACTAAGTCTGAAATTATTTCCATGGAAACATCTCATCTCATTATCTCTAGCCGCTTTATCCTGTTCTACAGGGTCGCAGGCAAGCTGGAGCCTATCCCAGCTGACTACGGGCGAAAGGCGGGGTACACCCTGGACAAGTCGCCAGGTCATCACAGGGCTGACACATAGACACAGACAACCATTCACACTCACATTCACACCTACGGTCAATTTAGAGTCACCAGTTAACCTAACCTGCATGTCTTTGGACTGTGGGGGAAACCGGAGCACCCGGAGGAAACCCACGCGGACACGGGGAGAACATGCAAACTCCGCACAGAAAGGCCCTCGCCGGCCACGGGGCTCGAACCCGGACCTTCTTGCTGTGAGGCAACAGCGCTAACCGCTACACCACCGTGCCGCCCCTCCATGGAAACATGAAAAATTAAAAAATCTCACTATGAAAAGGTACATCTACATCACCTTGTCAACGTGGACACCAAGTTTCAAATCCTTATCATGAATAGTTTTGGATATATGCTCTGGAAACGCTTAGAAACTAAGTCAAAATCTATTTTTTTTTTTCTCAAAAATCCAAAATAGCAAAAGGCACCATTTCATATGTTGATTGATATGCATACAAAATTCATGAAGATATCTTCAGTAGCTTTAAAGATATGGGCTGGAAATGAAAATGTAGACGGACGGACCCCAGTTCTGTATCCCCTGCCAAGCTTCATTTGGACGAGGGATAAAAACCTATGAATAAGTAGGTGTGTCCAAAACTTTGACTAGTACTGGATTTTTTTTAAACTTACAAAGAGTAGAAAAAAATGTATCATCAACGGCATATGATATGAGATTTTTGAATGGTAATATCTATCTGTCTGTCTATCTATCTAGTTGTTGCTAGAAAACCCTCCAACAGGCTCTGGATCTACCAGGATCCTGACCAGGACGAAGCAAGATAATGAAGATGAATGTACTGCATGTATGTGCTGAACATTTCTGTCATTTCATTATAAACATTCTAAAATAATTTGAATAAAAGTCTATATAAAAACAAAAATAAAATTTTTTCAGACATGGTAGAGACAGACCACCTTGGTTTAGACATGGGGATTCGACAAGATATGGTTAATGTTCTTCACAAGATTTAATAAATGAATCAGTTGGATAAGGCATTGTTAATACAACAGTCCGAATGGATGGAAGACAGATAGAAGGCAAACTACATGCAAGTTCTCAGACTTACCACCAACAAAGAATATGATGCCATATGGAGAAGATAAAAACAACAAGGTAATTTTATTTGTTTGAAGCTCAGTGACAATAAATTCAAGTTGTACTGGATTAGATGGATCAGATGGTTTTCTCTCAAGTTTCCTGACTTTAGGACCAAGGTTACTGACATATATAATACCATGGTGAGAGTGGGTAAACATGATTAGCTCATTGACCATAAGGCCGATGAGCTGTTGCCGTGGCGTGGCGTCCGTCGTCCACAAGTCAGTTAAATCGTATCTCCCCTCTGTCAGTTCTCCACGGATTTCCGTTCCGATTGTTTGGTTTGAAAGAACTCGTCACTCCACGCAAACTTGGTCGCCATTTTGCTAACAAGTTACTAATTAGGCCAAATTAACGAATTTTCCAGGCCTCTCACTAGAATTGTATCTCCTCTCTCATTTCTCAACTGATTTCAGCTCTGACTGATGTTTTGGGTCAATCTTCCCACGAGGAACAAAACTTGGTCGTTTGTTTGTCGATTTTCAGTTAAATCGCATCTCTTTCCTCAGTTCTGATTGTTTTATTTGAAAGAACTAGACCTTCTGCACAAAACTCAGTCATTGCATTGTCAATTTGGCAAAGTTTTGGACTTTTCACTAGAATTGTATCTCTTCTCGCAGTTCTGGGTAGATCTTCCTTCGGGGAAGTCATGGCCAAATGAGTTAGAGAAACAGCTTTGGGACCAAAAGGTCACTGGTTCGATTCCCTGAACCAGCAGGACTGGCTCGAGTGCCTTTGAGCAAGGCGCCTAACCCCCCCAACTGCTCCAACAAGAGCGGTGGCATACCTTGTGTCTGATTAGCCAAAGAAAAACCTGATGTGATTATCAGTTCGGGCAAGAACCCGGCCGTAACCA